>NC_086330.1:180796093-180956093 GCF_032445375.1 Bacillus rossius redtenbacheri | reverse complement strand
GTGAGAGATGCCGGCCGTCGGAGCGGCAACGTCGCGCGCGCCGAGTGGCGAGCCTTATTGGCGCGAGCGACCGGGTCGTGCGAGGCTCGGCATCTGTGCGGGCCCGCCCGTCAACAGCAACGGGGGAAACTATAATACAAGCATGTGATTTCATACAATACGCCATTGTAGTTTTGGCATGGAATAACTTCACGAATGAAAACATAAACCCACAGATAACAAGCCTATATCAGGCAGCAAAGACGAACACAGGCTTTCTATGACAAAACCGTTTGCGACGTCTGTGCTTTCGTCTTTGTGTTGTCCACAATACCTGTTTAAATGGGCGAAAATCTGTAGTATTCCGTGTAGCCAGGGGTAGGGGATAACGTTTATCATTCCCATTTCACAGTAACGGCCTCCTCAGAGAGGGGCTTTTCGATTCCAGGATTGTCGCCCACTTCCGTCTATGCCTGTTTAGTTTCCTCGTTGGGTTCTTACTGTCATGACTAAATTTATTTCACGGAATCTTCTTTCGTATCTAATATTTAAAGTTTTCCATTAGCTGATTTAGGCGTTTCAATTCTTGAAGTTTTTCCATGACATACAAGGTGAAACTGCTATGGCGTATGTTCAGAGAATTATATTAAATCAAAATTCTCCATTGTAAGGATCGTGTAAAGAAAATGCAAGTATATGTCTGACTTAAACAACGACCCTTTTCTTCTATAAACAGCTGAGTCTGTAAAAAAAAATTCAGTAATTTGGAAATAGGACATTATTAACACCATCCTTATTTGGTCAATTACAGCCAGATTTTTTTTTTTTTTAAGCCAATGAATCTCAGTTTTGTGATCTGTCGTTTAGCGAACTTTTTTAATTTATACTTCTTTAGGTGCGTTATGAAAAAATGATGAGAGTGTTTTTTTTATGATGCGCGCGCACCATGCAACAAAATTTTACACAGGATGAAAAAAAAAATCTACATTCAAATAAAAATTATTCATGTGCTTTCAAATCTTAAAATTAATTGATTGATATTGAATACTGGTCCATTTAATTAAAATTATTTATTTATTGTCAATGTAAGTGCTATAAATTGTGTTTATAAAACTTTTAATCATATTCATATAAGTGAAGTTATGTTTCCGTACATATAATTTATTTGCTTTATGCATTGCAAATTTTACATTATTATATGTCAAATAATTAAATATTAATAAATTAGAATAAACATTCAGCATATTTATTGATTTTCAGTATTAATTAAAATTGTCTATATTATTTTACTAAATAGAAATTAATTTATACGTTTTCATATTAATATTGAATATTAAGTATTTATTTAAATTTTTAAATTTGATTGAATTTAAACTTTACCAACCATATTTATGATATCACTCCAGTCCGTTTATTTTATTCTTTATTTATTAATTATTTGCAGGCAGAATTAAAGTATCTTTCTTATTATGCCAAGTAAGTTTAACTTTTAACGCACGTAAAAGAGTAAACGCTCCTATTTTTATTTTATCGGGTGCGCCCCTCCAAACGCCAGAGAAACTAATACGTAGACATGTTAAGGCAGCCGTGGCTGTTAGCTCAGGGTTACAAGTATCTTCGTCTTCACACGCAGAAGTAACTGGTCTGGCGTGCGTTACCTTAAGTTTGCGGATAGTTTTCAGCGGTAGTTCGGTAGTTTGATATTGAAATATGTTATATGATTACCTCCTGCTGTCCATATCCATGAAAGAACTTATATATTAATAATCGTGACAAATAAAAAAAGTCTGATCGAGAAAATGTTAAATTTACAAAAAAAAACTGAAGTCGTGGACAATAGACGAAGGCACACACTTCAGGGAAAGTGAACTCAGGGAAAAATATGAATAAATGTTTGAGATATAACTAGGGGAAAGGGGAAAGTAAGCAGTGTTGGACGTAAAGGGGGCTGAGAGATACATTCCCCTCTGGAGTTTTAATAATAATAATAATATTTATACGTAGAGACCGGAAAAATTTGCGTATCATTTCACGATCTGCTAGAAAAAAAATTAAGATATATTTATATTGCTTCTGCGATTGGCTATCAGTTTACTTAAGGAAAAACCATCAACCAAAAACTAATCAAATCGCAAGCATCCCAGTTGAGAGGGCTCAGGTGTCAGTAACCAATGAGCAGGTGAATCCGCCCGAGTATGAAGGGGATTGTTGAGTCCATCCTAGAGGTCATTGAGAGTGCGAAATTTTCCATTCTCTAAATAGGCGAGATCTCGGCGAAGGTAGTGTGTCATTTTGGGTGATACGAGGTGGAACGTTATAATACGTGGAACTGCAAACCATACGCGAAATGATGCATGTAGAGATTGATACGATACATAACTGTCCAAATACCCTTTTGTTGTATTAACTTTAACTACTTGAAATATTTTGGTTTTCAAATCTCTTCCAAACAAATTCTGTATTCGCCACTGATAATAATCACAAAATCGTTACAGAAGGTGTTGCTGGAATAATAATGTATTTACCTGTATTTACCTGTATCATCCCTGGAGGGAACAGCGCAACAGGACTCCTCGCTCTTCGTGTATGGATGTACGGAAATTTCGCGGATTCATTTAACAAGTTGAACTTTGAGAACTTGTGTGCTGTTGCGCCGTCTTCAATTGGTCTGCAGTTGTACCGACACCAAACCACTAACAAAACAATAGCAACTGAACGGTCGAATCACACTCAAGTCATTGAAGACTGAAATGTCTTCTTTCGAAGAAAGCGGCCAATGAAAGTGTGAGAAAGACTCGACGAAGAACAGCAACATGATCTGCAGGTCACTGAAGTCATTAGTTTTCCGTGTCTCGATTCATGTTTAATCAGTATCAGTCGCTGATATCGGAACCCGCTCAACAGACCACTCCCACGAGCCCGCCGGGGAAGCAGGCATTTTTTTTTCCTTTTCAAGTGGACAGATAACAACCAATATACGCCACATTGGTTTCAACGCATTCCACGTCATAACAATACTGCTATCGTTTGATATTGTACATTTGCTTTCGTGGAAACAGATATCGCACATTTATAGGTATACAAATACAATACCAGACAGAGAAAAAAATTTCTGTACTTCTACAAACGATTCCTTTGTAAACCATTTGCCAAGAAATAGTACGCAATACTACAGGAAATAATTATATTTTAATTGTGTACAACACGTAGCTATGGTTATTTTTGCATATATGAAATACGTTTTTTGAGATAAGTTACTGAGAATTTCTTACGAAAATTGGCACATAATTTTATATTTTAATTGATGTTTTATTCAAGCCTAATTTAATTTATACCATGGAAAATATAGTCAAATGTTTAACAATTAGATTTGATTTTGTTTTGTCCTGCTTATAGATATGCGCAATTAATAATAGAAAGCTATTCAGGAACGGTTTATAAAATATGGGACGTACTGGGAAAAAACAAAGCATAAATGCCCAAGTAAAAATCCGAACCCAGTATTGCCGCAAACATTTTTTTTAGTGACGCAGTTGTTTTCTTGTAAAATTAAAAATTTACAAATATCTGTAATTATACATGAACCTTTATGTTCCATTTACAAAAAAAAAAAAAAATACAGTTTAGTGTCTATAAACAGTGGTATTATTAACACTTTTCATTACAATTTATTCAATAATAAACGCCAATGACTTCACAAGGGTTAGCTACTTGTAGCAGCCCGCAATATAGAACATTCATTTAAATTATATACTACGCTTCATTTGATCCGATGGAGGGGGGACAGGGGGTCCCTGAAATTAAGAAGCTCCTCTCTAGGGGAAGGGGGGGGGGGGTTTGTTGCCTGCACTTACAAAAGCCTGACTTTGAAACTGGTATCATACAAAAATCACTATGATGTCAGAACTATGTCTTACGGAAAATTGTATACGTATTTTCAATTTATCGGCCTATTGCATGCCTGTACGCCAAAACATGAACACTATACATCATACAAGTACCGTATCCAGAGATGACGTGTCGGTTAATCCCGCGTGCAAAACTACCGCCCCCCCCCCCCCTCCCACTACCTCAACGAGTTAACCCGGTAATTTCCATGGAGCCCCTTGCGAATCTTCCAGATTTGCGCCACTGCTAACCTTTAACGAAGCCAAACGTCTTTCGATTTACAACCCTTCTCCTTAATTTGCGTTTATATAGTTTATCGTACTCGACCATAAATTTATTTATTTCAGTTTCCTTATAGCAGAATGCAGAAATTATGAAAGCAGGTGCATGGCTGTAAACGAGGAGGAGTGATTATTTCTTGACCAGTCGATGACCGCCGCATGGTGGGCTGCAGTTGCCCTCGCGGGCATCGAAGCAGAGGCCCGTGGTTTGCCACCCGCTGCCTCAGTGTGTAGCCCGCAGACAGCGGTGCTCGCCTGGTGCTCCGCGTGTAGCCCGCAGACAGTGGTGCCAGCTTGTGGCGATGTCAGGCCTCGGGCGGAGCACTCTCGCACTGCTCGCAGTGCACGCCCCTCCTCGCGGGCTTCCGCGCCTCCAACAAAAAATAAATATTCTGATTCGAATTTTGAAATATCAACTAATGAACAAAAAAGTAGAATTAAGATAACCGGAAGATATTTAAATCAGAGACGCCATCTTGTGTTAACAAATTTAACTACTTTCAGAGTCACTTTTATTTAATCCATACTACTTCAATATTGTGAACAGATAAATATATAAAAAAATGTGTTGAAACCTGAATGTGAATTAAGCATCGACAATGTTATATACGTTTCGAGGAGATGAAGAAATCATCAGCAATGCCATAGTTGTTGCACTAGGAAATTATCGAAACAAAATGTGATCAAAATCGCTTTAAAAAGTTAAATCTGATTCCGAAAAAAATTGCTTCGTGGTCCAAAAAGACGCGACAACCTGGAAAATCCCCGCACTAAATTTCACGGTTCTAATCTTCTCTCGTCTTTCTCTTTTATTAATACAGACAGACGACTGTTATAGCGTGCAGGATATAAAACATAGGCGGGGTTGAAGTCGCGAAGCTGAGGGAAGATTACAGATGTTGTAGGGTAGATTAAAGGAACGACACTCGGGGTCATTGGTTCGAATCCCGGCGGAAGCAGCCCCAGTGGCGGCTGCGAGGCGCGCGACATCTGCGTCACTGGGCGAGGGCGGTGCTCGGCGCCTGGACCGCACCGACCCCCGCGCGGGAGAGCCAACCAGAGAGGAAGGAAGTGGGATCGAAGAGAGAAGCGAGAAGATGTACGAGTGTGTGTACGGCGGCGAAGGAGAGTGGAAGGAGGGAGGAAGGAAACGAGAAGAAATATACGACTGTGGAAGAGGATGGGGAAACAAGAATCCGCGTTATAAATTAAGACAGACGTTTTAAAAGTGGGTAGAGGTATCTGCCGGGAAGAAACATGTTTTTTTTACATTCTTTTTACGTGGATGTTAATTTTGTACATAAACATCTCCAGCTAGGTTCCGAGGAAGTGAGTGTGTTGTGTACGGTGTGCGCGTGGGAATAAAAAGGGCGAAACGTAGGAGAGAATAGCGCCTGCAGTAAAGAAATGCGTTTTTTATTATTCCAGTCGGCGTGGGACGCGTTTCTGTGTAGTGTGGCCGCTTAGCCCTTCGTGTATTTAACTTTTTTTCTAAATTGGGTTTCATCAGACGTCTCCCGCCCAATCCACACCACGTGACGCCTGAGAGCGGCTGTGCGCTTGGTGACTTGAAAGCCGAAGAATATACATGTGGTGCAAAATTGTCAGTTATAAAAAAATTAACAATTCTTTAGGCGAGTTGAACAAAGTTGTGTATTACGAAGTCTTTATATTAATCTAATTTCGATCTAAAATTTCTGTGAATATTACCTACTTTTATTGGTATAAAGTTCAAAATTATTTAAATTTATGGAATTTTGTCTTTACTTACGCTACAATTACATTGAAAACTCTTAATTGGAATATTCGCACGATGTTAATCGATATATGAAAAGGGTTTTAGGCAAGTTATGATATCAGCATGAAACGTATATTAAATGGATATTTAATTTGTTTAAACTATTAGGTAGTTTGTATTTTCATAACACATTAATGTTAAGTTTAGAAATTAGAACATTTACCAAGGTTGTATGACAATATAATTTTACTAATATTGTAGATTTATATTCCACTTTTCTTCCACCTTCATTGTGTGGGTGTAACTTATGCGCTTGTTCGCCGGATGTGCACATCGCTTAAGAGAGCAACAGTAACTTCAAATTAGCCGTGCTTGTTAGAGAGATGCGTATCGGGGCCGGAATTACGGTACACGCCCGAGGCAAAAAAAATACCTTTCCCGTCCTGCACGGGTCTTTACGCCTGTTATTTATTTAAGCTGTGACCCGCTGAAAACAGCCGTCTTAGCCAACAATCTTAAGGGCGAAGTATGCGATTTGCATGTTATCGGAAGGTCATCTTAAAACTACGGGTATTTTTTCCATGACACACGAAAGGTGTTCTAAGATGGGTGGTTACCTTACTATAGGCCATGACGGATTCCGTTTCTTACATCCCAGACGACAGATATGTGTTTGTTTTTGACTCTAATAACCTCGCTGCCAAACAGGCGTATGGCACGAAAGGTGTAAATAGATGTAAATTTTCCAAAGAAAAAAAAAAAGATTTTTGGAAAATTTTCCTGTAATTTTCTGGAAATTTTTCAGCCCATCCGGGAAAATTTTTCCAATTACTTATACTTAAACACACTAGTAAATGTCATCAACCTTTTTTATACCAACAGTACCAAATAAAATAAATATTTTATCTTTCTTACGACGTATTGGCTTAGTTATCATTTGAGAGTTAGGGAGGAACTACGCTAGTCTCTAACCAACTCGGGAACAAAAATAAATTATCGTTCAAACAGTAGCTACTTACCAATTTGCAGAAAATAATTTATCGTGTAAAGTATAACAACCTATCCTAAATTATGCAATATATGGAGGTAATTGTTTTTTTTTTCGAAAATAAATATGTGGTTTATATTTTCAGAACATTTTACTCGAGAAATGATTCCACAATCATCAGTAATTGTAGTTAATCGTTTAGACGTGAGTCAAGATGATGTGTGTCGATAACCACATATATAGTAAAAATAATCCTCAGAGTAATAATACAACTCTGAAAGTTTTTAAAACGTTTAGACATATAACATATACCACCGTGTCCAAATACTCGGCTTTTGTTGGTCGCACGGAGTAACGTAAACGGAAGAGCAGGGAATTGCCGGGTTAATTGTTACGAATCCGCATGCGGCTACTGTAGGCACTCTATTCCGTAAAATCCGTCTTCGCTTACGTGATCCGTCTCCGCTTCCACGATTTTGTAAAACGGGCCCTACTCTTTAACTTACCGCCAAACGGTCCTGTACGGTTCTTGTGCACACTGCTACCAACCTGTCTTCCCCCTCCTCCCAAACTTCTAGCCGCTCGACACTCCTGCCAACTTGTTCGCAGACGTTTCAATTTAAAAACGCCATGTTTTCGGGAGGGGAAAATCCCTTTGATGTCGGGCATTAACGGACCGGCAGAGCGGAGAATGGTATAAAATGTTTATTTTATTTTTATTTCGCAGTTTCCCGCGTTTGCATTCAAAGTATAAACGGAAACCTCTCGCAAGCGGCGGGGAAAGAGGACGCGTGTAATACGTTTTGTATCTGTGCTCGGAGCTCGAAACTTCAATGCGACCCAAAAACATTCGGGAATGTTTATTGAAATATATTTGGGTTCTGTAAAAGTGAGATTATCGTGTATCAACAAATTATTATATGGATAAATATCTAGACGAATGTAATCGAAATTCTGTCTGATTACCAAATTATTAAATATTAAAATATTTTACTGTTTAGAATAATCAGATACCTCAATGATATATAAAGTTACCAAAAAGTATCTTCTGTCTATGTGTTCGAAATGATTAAACTCAAAAACTACTCTTCGTATTGACTTGCAATAATCCAAGTTTTCATTAATACCCAAAGGATTAATTTAGTCTAATAGTTGCATTATCTCAAATGGAGACAAATATATAGTATTGATATTACACACCAAAATCATAACTTCTATTTCAATTGTAAAATTTAAAAAAAAATTGATATGCAAGTTCGAAAATAAATCCCAATTATTACTTATATGGCGTATTTTTAGTACGTATTTCAAAATAGTATTAATTAGTGAAAGACACTGATAAATCAATAAGATTTATTCACTGAAATAAGTTACTGATGCAAGTCTACATTATTTAAAGTAGCTTAAATAATTTAGTTTTTAGAGCTTATGGGCAGGCCCATAACTTTAATCTGGCGGTAGCTTCCAGGTTTTATTGATTTTGTCTTTTAGAGTACGAATTGTGACCACTGAATGTTCTAAACGAATTTTGTTTCTTTAGACATCGTCGAAATGTATTATTTGCGAGCCTTGCCTTCCATCTTTTCGGGCGTCATTGAAACTCCAGTTCTATTTGACCTAAAAATGAGTTTGGTTTCTTTGCGACCTCAGGTTCGGCGTTATCTGCGTATTATTTGTAAATTATAAATTAATTACTGGTTTTCGGTAACTTGATGAGCTCCAGTGCCATGAACAGTATAAAGCATGTGAGTGTGACCTATAGTTTCTCTGCATACTCCTGCCGTGAGCTGTGTGTACTAGCTAATGCGATTTTAAATGTGTATTATAAAACCAAACGTTACATGTTATGGTGCGATTAAAGTATTGTATGTGCCAATTTCAGTTTGCTTACGTTAATTGTAGAGAGGTGTTTCCACAATTTGCAAAATTTGTATTAAAGAAGTTACACATTGAAGAAAACACTCCTATCATTATAGTGTGTATTTTGTTACCATTTACCTATGTATGAAGTTTTATTCAATTTATTTCTCGGCCACTCGCTATTTTAACAACCCTGATAGGGTATTTGCTGTCAGAATGTCACGAACCTTTTTATTTAAGTTTAATGATCAGACAAGATTCCAGTTATAAAAATTAAGGTACGTTATAATGTTCAAAAATGATAAAACCGATTTTTTTAGAGGGACTCAGGCAAGTTGCAAGTTTTTGGCCCCCCGGGCGGGGAGAAGGGGGGGGGGGGTTGTGGGGTTGACTACCACACATCGCAAGTCCTTTACCGAGTACTTGTGTAGTATTTTCCAAGATAGTAAACAAACTTAAGTGCCATAAATATCTCTTTTATAATTCATAGCTGTCCTGTGAGTGCAGAAACAGTTATAGTTCCTTCGAACATTTTTATTTTTCTCTCATGGAAGGTGTTAAACCAGAAGGCGATATTTGGATGCTAGTCTTGGCACAGTAGCCTATAGACCACGCAGTAATAAAATTTCGGCTTACGCGAGTTATATTGCTGGATCCATACAATACCGACTCGGTATAAAGCCTCTACTCGATTGCTCATAAACATGAAAGTGTTTTATTTATAAAGAATACTTTACGACAACTTTTTCTATGCGCTCGGTTAAGGAATTTCCACACGATTTATACTTCAGGAGTGGGATTGATATTTATAGGCTATTGATAAGCACGTTTCTTTTGTTGAGGCAATCAGGCTTAGCAAAGGATTTAGAAGGTTTTTTTATACTAAGTTAAAATTGCTACTCGCAAACATCAAACTCATTAATATGACTTACATATTGTTTAAAATATCGCTTCTCCCCCCCCCCCCCCCCTTTTTTAGACAGCTATTCGTAGGATTACCTGCATTTTGCGAAACTTTTATTGTCAAACATTCTTAAAACATTGTCACAATGTATCGACATTCTACTAGGTAATTAGTAACCATCCTTCAGCACCACCAAAATATTAATCTGTATTACCAGATGTTCTTATCTTTATTCTATAGAATTTCCGGATGTTGAAGAATGTTACATGGTTTCTCCAACCCAGTAATAGCGACCTACAATATTCGTGATTGAAAAGAGACTGGAATGCATGAGCTACCATTGCACTTTTAAACTTAGTTTTTATAACACTATAGGTTGTTTAGATTTAGCTACGCACTGGACAATAAACTAATGACTACATTACAAAATTCAAATGATACAATCACTTACAAATCGGCCTGAAGGTAAAATGTGGCAGCAGCCGTTGGCGAGTAGACAGACACTTATTTGTATATAAGTGTCAGAAGATAATCTTGGTACGAGAAAACAATGTCTTTACAAACGATCTTAGCCTACGATTTGCCATAATTACTATCTAATTCGCTATTAGAATGTTTTGCGTTTTTTTACAAATGCTACCCTAACAAATTTTAACTTTGGTTTAAATGATGGAATATAAGTGAAGACAGTAAACTTTCGCTGATTAATTCCACGATAACCTAAAATTCAAAAACATGTACCGTTGAGCTGCTTTTTCTATTAGCTAATTGTTCATCTGCCGGTCTCTGAACCAGTGAGAAACCCTCAACCAAAGACAACCCAGTTGAGACGGTTCACGAGGCAGCAACCAACAAACTGGCATTAGTTACCTGACTATATATAAGAATGCATCTACCCTGAAGGTCATTGAGCCCACGAATATTTCCAGTCCATAACTATAACGCGGTAATTTAACGGAGAAAACGTAGAAATGCACTAATAATGAAATGTGTTGAACGCTGACATGCATGGTGGTACGAGACTGTATAACCAAAACAACTCGCCTGCTACACATACAATGACAAAGTGTTTTTGTCATTTTGTGTTCATTTTGCGCACGCGTTCTATAGTCATCATTATTGTCTATGACTAGAAAATGGAAAATTTCGCGGGTTCTGTGATAATCAGGATAGACTATACAGTCTCCTGTACAGCTGGGTAAATAACGCCAGTTCGTTGGTTGCTGACTTATTAGCAACTGGGTTGTTTGTGATTAGACACTTGTTTGCTTAACAGGATTGAAAAGGTAGCATCGTACGTGAATATCATGAATATAAAATCAATAATAGAATCTGAACGACATGACAGAATTCTATGGGAATGGTTATGTCGACTAGATATTTTCATTATGGACACCTGAATGTACACAAATTGTCAATAAAGTGTATAGATAAGAAAAATTGCAGACTGTTTTTTCATAAAATGAAGGCCCTGAAACCAATAAATAAACAAACATTAAAAAATTTGGCCGTAATATTATTAACATTACGTAAGAAAAACCTATGTAATAATATAACCGTAAAACAAAACAAATTAAAGTTAAAAGTTAATTTTAATTATTAAAATATTTTATCATTCATTGGCCCAGAGTCGTCCAGATGAACAGTAAGCCAAATAGCGAAAACAGCTCCACGGTATATGAATTTGGGTTTTAGCATATCGTGAAACGTAATCGCGAAGTCTATGATATTTTTTCCAGGAAGTTTATTAGGTACATAATTTTTAGTTTCTTCACCCCTATAGTCCACCACTGTAGCCCCTCACTGCGGGGAACCGCTTGCACTTGCAAAAGCGTGCCAGTGAAACGGGTTTGGTGTCAAAACTATGCATTATGAAAAACGTTCTGTATAATTTAAAGTTTCCTGCTTACTGCATGCGTGTAGGCCAAAATAAGGACAGTATACAACATACAAGCACCGTATCCAGATATGACGATTCGGTTAACCCCGCGTGCCAAAATCTGCCCCCCCCCCCCCCCCTCTTGCGTATCCTGCAGATTTGCGCCCCTAGTCTGTGCCATGTAAATTGTCTAAAATTTGGCAGTTATCGAAAGTATTACCAGTGGTCCGCTTATCCATCTGTCAGTAGTTGCTTATAAACTGGTTCGTGCGATTGTCAGTGTTTGTAAATGGGTAATACTTTTGAGAAGTTTCGAATTGAAGCCAGGGTGCACGACAGAGACTGAGTGAGTGTGCTTACGTATTCTGTGACTAGGACAGGACCGCGAGCTGGGAAGGGTCTAGTTGTGAATGGGGTGGGGCTTGGTCCGCATGCCCATCACGGGCTCAGACGTCGAACCCCGGGTGGCGAGATACGTGCCTGGAATCAGCGCGATCGGCGGGGAAAAATATAGGGCCGGCGCTCCATCAAAGCTCCCCCCCCCCCCCCCCCAATCCATCCTCCTCAACTTTATTGGAGCGGCGTCGAGTAGCGACGCCCGCTGTCATTCGTAGAGAGCTAAGCGAGGATCTTTGAATACCCGTCCTTGTCGAAGCGTGTCTCCAGTTACTGAAGATAATGAAATGTTCCATTTGATCCTCTATGCATCGGTATTCGAATTTATTTCCTGATATCTACTTTGTCAGGAGTGACAGGTGAACAGTATTCTAAAATAATAAGATCCATAACTTTTACGTGTAAAAATATATTGTTACGTTTTTCGTGTGAAATATTGATTTTATTTATTACATGTACGCCACATGCCACGATTGATCGAAAATAATAATTGCTGATATGTTACGAGATCAAACATCTATTAAATTTAAATTAAAATTAAATTATTATAAGCGCAACAATACACATTAATTATAATATCATGTTAGTGTTAAGGGTTTTTAATTTCGGCAAGAAAAGATAGCACAAGTTTAGTCGGATTGTGTTCAAAACGGCAGGAGACGTAGCATTTTCACCAACATAACATAAAAAAGTAGTAAAATTTTTTCAATAATCTGTTTTACGAAAACGATGGCATGATTAATACTTTAAAAGGTTAAGACATTGTCTTAGTATGCCTCTCATTGTGGAGTTGCGTATTTAGTAAACCTCTGTTGTATGTATTAAAGGAATGATAGTAATACACAAACAGTCTTTAGATGAGGTCTCTTTAGTACCACAATGACCACAACAACTTCGATTTTGTTGGAGCGCAACAAGCAAATATCTGCACAGTGGTAGAGAATAACTGGTCCGGCTAATGTATTCGGAGTTGGGAGCGAGGAGACGATCCGCCATCTTGTATTTGACGACACGGTGACCATCTTGTATGACATTGACCTTGAACTGAAAATTTGCCAAACATTCGTCCAAAATTTCCAGTTTTTTTTAAAATAAATTCCTTCAAAATATCTCTAAATCAGAAAAAAAAAAAATCCCTTTTTCAAACGAAAAAATCCAGTTTTTTTTGTGGAAAATTTCCCGTTTTAGTCTTCAAAAATGCCAGACTTGAAAATTCCCAAAAGTGGCTTAAATTCCCTATGGACAAGATTCTAGAAGCCGCTAAGGTCTCAACCTTGACCATTAGGATGCTATGGATGCCATTTTGAATATTTATGTAACCGTTGCAACTATCGTTACCGCTGTCTTTAAATTATACCTATCCTAACCTTGAAATTTATTTCTTTTATGCCAGAGAATTATGAAAAAATTTAAAAATAATAAAAATATACATAATAAAAATTTTAATAAAAAATGCCACTATCTTGAAAATCCGTATTTTTATACTATAAATTCGGGAAAAATTTTAATTTATAAAAAATAATTAATCAATTTTTAATAAAACTTTATTTCAAAACGCACTTATGTCACAGAACTCAGAGTACTCGATTCGAGTCCATTGAGGACAGATATATTAAATGGAGTCATTTTTTGTTCAGAAAATGATTAATAAACTCTATGTAATGTACCTAATGGGTAAAAGAAATTAAAATTATTTTAAGCTTTTGTTACTATTATCACTGACTGAGAATCTAACAATGTACGAGAATCAATCGATTTAATCGTTATTTTAATGGGTAATTTTTTTGATGATTTTTGGAATTTTCCCCATTTTTATAGGGTATATATTATGACATTTCAAAATGGCGGCCAAAATGATATCATCGGCTGGTAGATTTCTCACCCTTTAAATAGAATAAATATATATTTTTTTTAAACCAGAATAAACGTTTTTGGATCAAGCAAGGACCGAATTAAGCACTGTAAACGATCGAATCAATCACTGAATTAATTTATGATTTTTTTAATGAATTCTCTCATTTTTCCAGATTTTATATTATATATACATATTTCCAAGATGGCGGCTAAGACGTCCGACAAGATGGTGGGCGACCTGGCAATAAATAATTACTGCACTCTAGCTAGTAAAAATCAAACTAACTTGGTGGTAGCGCCCTCAAGCATACGAAATTAAAATTCCGATTCCAAGGTGGTGGCATGTAGCAGACGAAAACAAGTTGGAGGACGTAACGCCCTACTAGCCGGCGATATGTACCTTGGCATCAGTGGTGGGAAGTCAGTCTGACAGTCCTTCTGTGGAGGAAGGATCCGTTGCCATTCATTTTGTCTTTACCGGGTTCGAACAGAGGAGTTTTTTGATGTACGTTTTTTTAAATAAAATTTTATTAAAATGTGTTTAATATTTTTTAAATATTTTTTAATCTTTTTTTCGAATTTCTGTCATAAAAATTACGGATTTGCAAGATGGCGGATGTGACGTTATAATTCCAAGATTGCGGAACTTTTTTATTATAATTTTGTCGTATAAATTTTTATAATTTTAAAATATTTCCCTTAATTTGTAGCTTAACAATATTATTTCAGATGGCGGCCGTAAAGATAATTGCAACGGTTACGTAAAAATTCAAATTGGTGGACATGGCATCATTATTGTCTCAGCGATTTATAATGGCTTGTCCATGAGGAAATTTAAGGCACTTTAGGTCATTTTTAAGCCTCTGGCATTTTTTAGGACTAAAACGAAAAATTTTCCTTCAAAATGGAAATTTCCCCTCGAAATAAGGAAATTATTAGTATTTTCCCGATTATTGGTGGGTTTTTTCCCCAAAAAAACTTGAAATTTTGGCGTTCTTTGGCGAACGGTTTTGCAAATTATGACAATTTGTTGATTAATTTTTGGCAAATTTTGCATATTTGTAGGGTCAATGTCGAAAGTCAAAGTCAAGGTCATCCAAGATGGCCGTTGTGATGTCAGAATCCGAGATGACGGATCGTCTCGCTCCTATTATATACTAACTACTACTCTGCACGTCTTTTCTTCTTCAAATATGTCAAAAAATAGACAGCCGTCGTGGAAACTTAGGTGAAACTGTGAGAAACACTTTGTGCCAAATAATAGCACAAATAGATGCATTTATCAACATCAGATTAATACAGCTGGTTCAACCTATTTTGCCAAATGCCTTAAATTCCTTAAATAAATGTGAATCTGGTTGGTTTAGTCAGTTTATTTTTACAGGGTTACGGTTTATTTGTTTCACTCCTTCGCTGTTGAGTACTTTATCATCCAACGTTCTACCAGAAACATGAATCCAGTCATGGAGTAGTGGACAATTCAAAAACGATTCTCGGTGAGTTGATAGTCCTTTTTGCTCAATTTTTTTTTTTGTCACGACAGAAAACGCCGCAGCGTGGAAAGCCGCTACGAACAAAAATGTTTTCGTGGCAGCTTGATTCTGCAATGGTTAGTCATGGCCTTCCCCTGTGTGGAAGTGGAGGGACTTAACATCACCCAGTCCTGAACCCGGGAAGGTAAAATTTTCCAAACGTGGAAAATCCATCCGGGAACATCGGGACTTCAACCAAGCGTCCTGACCAGTGGAGCGAACTGCCTGACTATAAGATTTCGTCACTTTCATATCACCAATTAATTATTTATATGGCATGTAAATGCAAATCAGTTGCTGCTAAATAATTCGTAATTTTACAATAACCTCGCGGAATTTTCATCGAACAATACACCTCAAATTAAACGAAGCGCTCTTCGTAGTAACAGATAACTTGATCTTCGTTTAAACTACATCTTCCGTATTCCAATCTCTGTGTTCTGTAGTAAACGGGGTAAACGGGCTTGTATGAAGAAATAAGTTTTATTTTTGCTATAGACTTAACATATATTTTTTTGTTAACATTCCTATAAGATTCCTGTGAGTTCATGTTCAAACTATATAATCTGAGTTATTTAAAACATAGGAAGTTATCCCGTTAATTTTCGAAGATTCCTGTTTTTTATGTTACCAATGCTCTCACTTATTTAATGTGAAAAAGTAACAGTGTATAATTAATTTGAAATATATGCCCGAGAAGTTCATTTATTAGCGGGGATACGTACACAGAAAATATTTATTGTACTTTTACAAAAGATTCCTTTGGAAACAAGAAACATATTGTAAATTTGTAAAACATATTGCTATGGTTATTTTGCGTACATGATACGTTTTTGAAAACAATAATAAATATTTATATAAGCACCTACGATATTTGGCGTTAAATTGTAAAACCTAGCATAATCTTTTAAACCAGGGAAAACTTAACCGAATATTAAACAGTGTTTTTATTTATTATGCTTATTAATGTGCTCATTTAATACTGGAAAGCTATTCAGGGAATCGTTTGCAAATAACTGAAACTAACGTAGACACTGGGACAACACACAACATAAATGCCTGAGCAAGTATCCGAAAGCGGTATTACTGCGAAAATTTTTTTCCATCGATATAATTTTGCTTTCATGTAAATGTACAATTATGCATATATCTGTAATTTCACATGATTATTGAAGTTTTATATATATATAAAACAATTACTGTGTACATTAGTTTGAAACAGAGGAAGGCAAAGTCGCTGCCAACACTTGGTCGCCGTCGAACCCACGGCCTCGTGCGCGCCAGGTGGCCGGCTTCGCACGTCATCCGTATTTACGGCCGGCGCGCACAATTGGCTTACCGGTAGCCACGCCTCTCACTTGGCGGGCGCGCGCCGCTGCGGGCGGTAATGCACGGCCATAATTAATCACGCGTGATAATAGCGCGGATAATGTGCTCGTGATTCCCCCTCGCGGGGGCCGGGATTAAGACCTGTCGCGCTCTCTCGTGCGCCCGCGCTGCATAATGCATCGCGCGCGAGGAGAAAACTAATGAGTTGTGGTCGTGCGCCGGCGGTCCCTGCCAGGACGCATCAACATCACCGCGACTCGCTTCGACATCCCGTGATCATCAGCTGTTTGAATTAAGGCCCCTGTCTACACCTGTCTCTCCAGCCGTGCGCTCCGGGAGGCTTCACGCCTGCCTTAATTAGCATAAGTACGGTGTGCAGAGCTTCAGAAAAAAACCACGCGATTTAAGAACTGATTACGATATCAGAGTGGCGCATGTTTACGAAAAGTATTCAAGAGTACGCTGACAGCGGAAGAGTAGTTCTGTTTACGTATTTCGTTTTTAAACTGTATTTTTAGAAGAATGAAGATGACTAAAATATGTGCTTTTAGAATACTTTTTAGACATGAAAACTTGGTACAAATTCTTGAAATAACTCAAGGGATCTGCATCACATTATTTTATATACATTTCTACTTCTAATGTTCTAGTTACCACTCATATCTCCTAGTTACCCTGTGCGCACGACGAGCACAGACGCTAGAAGCACCAGCGAGCCTCATTCCACCTCACTAACACAAAACACCCCTGTCTTGGCACATTTCTCGTTTTCACTTATAAAAATAAAAACTATACACTACGAACGAAAAAAAAAAAACATTGGTGCAGAGAAAAAAACAAATCACTCATATCTGAAGTGATTCCCAAGACTTGGCAAACGCCTTCAAAGTTAAAATACGTAATTTTACACCAGCAACAAGTTTTACGATGGTTGAAGAACGTTGTTCACTTAAATATTATCAAGTCGCTTTGTGTTTTATTCTAAATTTGTTCTCTGTTATTTGCAATAAATGAGTTTTTCAGCTCCAACTTCAAAGTCGTATACCATCCTAGGAAAGCACAAACAATATGTCACACACCTACACACACACACACACACACACACATATATATATAGGTATGCAATAAACTATTTTATTCAATTTTTTTCTCACTTATACTATTTAGAAATGTTCTGCTTTTTGCAATGCGCAATGTTGTTTTTGTTGAAAAATATTAATCTACTTCATAAAAGTAAAATGTAAAACCCTATCGCTATTCATGGCTGGGTTTCCAGTTAGAAAACTCCTTTTAAGGGGTTCAAATGACAATCTGGAGTTATTATTAGCTCTTAAGACTCGGGGGCAAGGTAGCGATACGGGCGACGCCAGCGCGCGCATTGACTACACAATCGTCTCTAAGCACAAGACACTGGCCTTGCACGCGGTTTAACAAGGGAACAATATAAGCTACCACTGACGTTCATGTGAATAAATGTTTTTTTTATTATTGTCCATTGTGTTGTTTAAAGAGCGCTTTTGATAGCTATCTTATTCATTTCAATATCCACAAAATACTCTTCTGCAAAAAAAAAAAAATATATATAGCCTACTCAAATCTTCCTGGCTTTAAATACTCTCGCTTGAGAGGATCTGATTGGCTGCAGCTATGGGCCATTCAGAGAACCAAGAACCTTAGTAGGTAACTGCTACCCAGATAATGGCGACTGAAAGGTCGACCAAAACGTCGGTGAAATTTTCGCCTTCGACGCCACTACAAGCTAGAAGCCAAGCAACGCCTGACAATGGCCGTGAAAACTGGTGAGCTTTATTCCTTACCAGCTAATGCCCGGCAAGCCTTGCAATACCTCAATTAATTTGTTTTGTAAGTTGTTTAAAGCAGTTACACATATACAAAGCATCATTCCATCTCGCTCTAATTCTCTACCCCTCTATCTATATATCTATGTATATCTCTATCTATCTATATATATAATTCTATATCTCTATACCTATAGCTATACATCTCTATACATCTATATATGTCTCTCTATAACAATGGGAATATTAAAAATCAATGTGTTTACTATCTATATTTTTATGTATCTTTATTTTTATGTATCTTTTTACCTGTCACAGGTGTGACATGGGTATATAAAAACACGCGCGTATTCGAATGCAGCATTGTGTCAAAATTTCAATGCAATCGATGAAGAACTTTCTCAGACTTAATATTTCGAACGAACATTTCCATTTTGGTTTATGCAGGTGTAGTGACGGTAAACACTTGGCCAGGGAGGCCGGGCTCGTCCTGTGGAGGCAGCCAGCACTCGGAGGTCGGGCGGATGGTCGCAGTTAAAAAGGGCAACGGACCTTCGTGTCTGATCCACAGGCGGGGATGTACCCCCGGAGGCCATAAAACAGAAATATAATGACTGGGGTCGATAAGCCATCGCGAGCGCCGCCAGCTCTTACATAATGTATTGCATCGGCGGGATACGCCCAGCAGAAGAAAATTGCCGCGTGCTGGTTATTTTTTTTCTATCTTATCCCAAATATCTACGCCACCTTAAAATTATTTTTTTTTCGATAGTTGCTCATCTGAACGTTATTATTATTTTTCGTACAAAAAAACTGTACGCTCATTAGATTGCAATAAGGTACGTCCACGACATCGGTACTTTCCTTGTGATCGATGGCCATCTGCAAGACAAGCAATTGCCTTATTTGACCAGACCATCCCGTACGCGCTTGTTTCCACACTGAACGCATGCATCTGAAAAGAAACTCAACCAATAACGAAACAAAGGCGATGCTACAGTGTTTTAACTCATAGCTAGTCTCTAAATATAAAAAAAAAATATATATACATGCCCCTACTCATAATTCATCTGGAATACTTTAAGCCAATGAGGAACCCTGAACCAAAGAACTATAGTATTGCAGACGTCCCAGTTGGGACGCCTCACAAGTAGTGGCTAGAGTATGCAGGGGACTGCGGAGTCTATCTGCAAGGTCACTGAACCCGCGAATGTCCGCGGGGGAGTAGGGAACCTGTGGTACCTGTTCTCGAGTAAAGACGACGTCGGCTTCGTTCGTTGCGCCAACACAAGAGGCATAAAGTGTGGCGATCGGGCTGCTCGATAGCGTTTGTTTCGTTGTGTCTGTTCGCTCACTATTAAGTTGCCTTGACCAATCAGCCTCTGGCAGAAGGTACGTGTCGAAGGTTTTCACACTGTTAAAAATTTTCACCTTCAATTTGCTAATAACGCTGGTTACAAATTATTCCGGGATCTTCGTAAATTTACGAAACCTGAATTTTTCAATTACTATTAACATTAATCCAAAATAATATTCTTGGTATATTAACAAAACATCCAAAAACTTTTGAATGTCTGCAATAAGAACAAACACTCTTCTTTTGTCCACGTATGTGTTTACCATTGTTTAGAATGAAACATAGAAATCAAAAGTTGAAATACAGCTATTCTATACGAAGATTCATTTATTTGAAATAACGAAGAACTTTTGTTTATTTTAGTAAAATTATTCGTTGATAAAGTATGTAAATTTACTGTGAATTCAAACAGTGCATGTGTGAACATTCCCAAATGCGAGTAACAGTTTTATGACGTCATGAACACGTCGTTTTGAGCAAATATATAGCTTATGTATGAATCCCTCGCAAAGTTTTCTTGTTATACGTGTACGAGCGATAATTAGGATCGTGCGTCAATTGGTGTGGGTTAATTTTCATTTTGTATGTGTTTTTGCGGTTTTTATACAGTGGAGTCATTAGTTTCAGACGCACTGGACATAGTGTATATTGGGAAAGGAATAGGGCATAATATTCAGTAAGGATAAGGCCCGGTATTAATGTGTAGCTATTTCGGAAAACCGTGGAAAACTGGAACCCGTTGCTTAGGCTACATGTCTGGGTATGACGTGTGTATGTGTGTGTAAGTGAAACGAATTTGTGAGGTCGAAATTCCTTTTCATATGACACAAACAATAGCCCTTAAGGGGCCCACCTCGTCTGTGTTAGTGAGGCGGGGTAAGTGCGCGGTATCGCCTCTGAGCGCGAGGCTAAGTGCCACGCAGTCTTCTTGTCGTGCATGGGACAACTGTGAAATTTGAGAGGTGAACGTAACTTTATATATCGTAGAAATGATGATGAAGGCCGTTATGTGCTTTCAAGAATCTGTACCGGATGTTTTACGCCTAAATATTACTCTGAAAACACATTTTTTTTTAGACATTTTAACGCTTTTAAAATTAATATTTCAAAATGTAATCCGAAATCAAAAGTACTTTTCAGCCCTCAGTGAACTCTTAAAAAAATGCTTTTCTTAAGCAGACCTCGTCGTGTATCTTGAGTAGTTTTGATTTCGCGTTATTTTTCTGAAGCTGTGCGCACCGTGTGTGTGCCCGGGCACAATCGTCACATCAACACTTACGTTGATTAAACACGCCTACTATCTGCTTAGAATTTAAACCCACTATCATAACTATCAATTATTAAGAACGAATCACTGAAAAGGTATTTCGTTATCCTGTATTTACTTACTCCTCCGTAATGACCTTATGTCACGAGATAAAAGTGTTTTCCGGTCATTTGACTGACTTATAAAAGCAAGGCTTGCAGGTATGAAATAGCGATTATTTCTTTAATTTTATTGGGGAATTGTCTTTAAGCTGAATTTATACACATACATTTCCACAAAAATATGAGCACTCAATGCAGTCAACTACATGCAACTTCAAGCTCCCAGACATTGGACACCAACTCGCCACGAATAAGTAACTTGATCGCATTTATGTCGAGGGTTGGGATAAAAAATATCACTTTTTCACTCGCCAGAGGAGCTTAAAGGCTTATAACAATCAAGGAAAGCTAAGATTGGATTCTCAGTTACTGCGTTTGCTCCGTTATGAGCACAAATTCGGTACTGTAATTTTGTGGGGATCTCGTCGCCTGAAGCATGATTCTTGTGACGTAAAACCCTATAAGAAATAAGACATTTATAAACATACTTACTTTTAAAATAAAGAGTACTGTGTTTATTCTCGTTTTGTGAAAATATTTATCAATTTGAACGCAACACTAGCAACAGGTAAGTTGAGTGTCGGTAAGCCTGATGTTTACCCTTATCCACCTTTTTCCTAGTTTGGAAGTTGTACGAAAATCGTTGGGGGTCAAGCAGAATTTTCCATCTCACGAAACATTTTCCCTCTTCTCATTTAACTCACCTTAATCTCCCCCCCCCCTCGGCGTGTGGGAGACCGCCCGCGATCTGGCCACACATCAGCCCGCGCGGCTAAACCACAGGGCGGCCCTGGTCAGGGTCGCAACGCGCGGCACCCCCGCCGACCCCTGGGCCCGTCCGGCGGGGCTCGTTACCAGAAGAATTAGCGCCGCTGCTTGGTCGCTCGCGCATTAGTTCCGGTAATCGCGTGCAGGTGGCGCTTGTGTAGCGCCATTGGTCTGCCACCTCCCCTCGCAACCCCTGTCCGCTGTGCGCGAGAAACAGAGTTACCGCCTTCGTGCGAGTTGATAAGAACCCGTGCTTTCCTGTCGCGCGCCGAAACACAGTGTGCGTGTCCGAGACAAATGCATTTAGCGCGCGAGTTGCCTTCGTGTGTTCGTGTTGGGGACATCAGTGTAGGGTGTCGGTGTTCCTCCCATCGTGAGGAAACAATAACGTAACTAGACTAGTTTCCACCCTGGGCAAGAACTCATCTTGCCCCCTCCCCCTCCTTTGTTTTCTCAATCCAACCATAACTTTCCCGATTACATATACCATCACTACTACAAAACATTTTGATTCAACTTAGATGGTAAATAAATAAATTATTTGGAGGCATTTATTTTTAATATATCGCAAGTTGGATAGTACACAAGAGAAACAAGTTTTTGAATATTTGATGATATACATGTATGTACTTTTCAATACAAATAATTCAGTTCATATGCTCTCCAAATAATTTTTTGTTTTGTGTTCTAACACAACAATATTCAAGTAAATATCTAGAGAACAAATTACTCTGCCAGTTTAGCCCCCCCCCTCCCCCCCCCCCCCCCCCCATGCGGCACCCAGAGCACATGCCCCGTCTGGCCCCTCTAGTCCCTCAGATACGTCATTGTGCGGAAACTGCCCAGAACATCTGAATTGCGAGCTCGCTGATTCTTCCGGTCCAAGAACTACCAACCTCTGCAACTGCACGGTGGCTTCATATTCATGATGGCGTAAATGAGAGTTGGCATGCGATCTCTTTTCAAGGATTTCTTACAAGTTTTTGTTGTGCATTAATTAGATTCCTAGGTTAGAAATAGGGTTTTTTGGGGCGAGGGATACTTCAGTCGCAGTTATAACTACTTTCTTAAAATTCTGCATCACGTATTCAGAAAAACCTGTTTAAACTTTAATGTTACGTTTCTTATTTCTTAAAATAACGATATTCTTCCTTAGCTTATTTAGCTTCTAATAGTATAAATTATTTGAGGGTGGTAGGTTAGGATTATTTTCTTTCTGTATTGTGGCGTGGCTGCACAAGTTTAGTGGAAGATGTAGGCCTCAGCGCAGAGTTGATTTTTGCGATGCAGCCGAAGAGATTGCCCGTAAGAAAGCGACATGCCTATAATGAATGCTGTTCTTGCAATTAATTTGTTATTTACATGTTTTTAAGTACCCAGCCTACCCGAGCACACACACGGTGCGCAGAGCTTTAGGGAAACAACGCGGTTTGAAAACTACTCAAGATATCGGAGTGGGGTATCCGAGTGGAGTCTGTTTACGAAAATCATTTCAACTGAGGGCGGATGAGTAGATCTGGTTTCGTATTTCTTTTTTGAACTGTATATTTAGAATAGTGAAAATGGCTAAACAATTGTTTGCATAATAACGTTTAGGCATGAAACTTTCGGTAGATATTCTTCAATGTATTTGCATTAAACTTTTGACTTAATTTATTTGCCAAGTAATATTGTTACAGCTCAAATCTCGTGTTGTACTACGTAAAGAGCGCCAGTCCGCAGCCTTGCGCTTAGAGGCCATACCGCGCTAGAAGCACTAGCGAGCGTCGCACTTATCATCCCGCCTCACCAACCGAAAAACACCTCTGACTAAAGTACATTTTTATTGCTTTTCGTGACATGTTTGGCAAATAATAATGCTTAAATGCCGATAAATATTACGTTTCGTTTGTGGCTATTCATACAGTGTTGTGCTCTGCTGTTTCACGTGGGTGTGTGAATGTGATGGTGCGATGCACTCGTGTTCAAGAGGACTCCGGTTGAAAGGCTAAGAATGCTGATTTTACATGGTTTCCAGAATTACTCTAAGAAAATGGTGGGATGGTTACTTAGGCCATCTACAAATTCCTCCCAATATTTATTTAATTCTATGTAATGAGGATACCTCTCCGTAACCTCGCTGTCGAAGAACTTTAATTTAAATCAACACATATTTGCAAGTATGATAACCAAAATTTGAAATTTAACTAGGAGCGTTTCATTATTTTTCTGTATAAAGAATTTCAACCAATTTAAAAATAAAATAGTTGTTTTTTGGTGTTTACTACTACAAAAAGGGGGGAAAAACTGTATTCAATTCAAAAAATTCATTTTATTTAGCGTATGACTTCTAAATTTTTCTGGTTATGTATGTTCTTCGCAGTCGTAAGGTATTATTTATAATATTAAGAACGGTTTTAGGTTATTAAGAACGGTTTTTTTTTGAGGAAAAAAATATTTTGTTGTGCTTGCTATTTAAAAAGGTAAATAAACACTGTATAGTTACATATCAAAGAGATCATTTCATTTATCATGCCACTACTAAACTTTCCTTGCCATTGATGTTATACGCAGTTGAAGGTATTATTAAAAATACTATGAAACGTTACTTATTTTTTACTGTGGTTTATTTTTCAAGCAGATAAACTCTGTTGGAAACAAAATAAAGAAGATGGTAGATAAGGGTGATCAGTCTGTGTAACACGTGGACTGTGGTTGATGCTGGGTGTGTGAGAGAGCCTGAAGAAGCGAGGTGTACCTTCAGGCGCTGATTGGATGTGATATGCGGCTCTGCCGTGGGAGGAGGGGGGGCAGAGCGCATCTGCAAAGGGGTGCGGCTTCGTGTCCGCCCCTCCACCAACCCGCTCTGAGGCTGCGTGCGCGCACGTTAGCAACCAGGTAGTGGCTGAGGGGGAAGGGGGTTGTCTTATCGGGGGCACGGGCCCCTCCGCTGCTGCGGAATTAGCGACGAGCAAGCCGCTTTCGCACCCTTCGTCGGCGGAGGGGACGACCTCCGTCGCAGGCGAGGATTTCATCGCGATTACCAGAGCTCGGGGGCGCCGAGCTTGTAATAATTGCGAAGGGCTTTGAGTGTGCGCCCGAGCCACTCCCTCTCCTTTTCCCTCTTTCGCCCTTCTGCGCCCT
Source organism: Bacillus rossius redtenbacheri (assembly GCF_032445375.1). Classification (NCBI taxonomy): domain Eukaryota; kingdom Metazoa; phylum Arthropoda; class Insecta; order Phasmatodea; family Bacillidae; genus Bacillus; species Bacillus rossius. The sequence continues at coordinate 180,931,050 of NC_086330.1, read as the reverse complement.
AACAGCCCAAGGTGCGTGTTCTCACCACATTCCCCCTCCCCCTCCACACCCCGTCGAAAGGGTGGTTTGCTGACGGGAGTAGTTTCGGTGTGCCCGCGACGTTACGCTCTTTCAACCCTCCACAGGATTTTTCTCCCCCTCCCCCCCCCCCCCCCCCAAATTTCCTTCTCAGGTGGTAAGGGCGCCGCCTCCCAAAATTAGGAGCGAGGTGGAAATCACGTTGATTGCCCTCCAGCCCTTGCTGCCTCGCCCTCATCGAAATTTTCCAATTACGTCGAAGCCAGAGCTTGGTCTGAATGTGAATTTCGTGATTTTTGGTTTGGCGCGGCTTGAAAAATGAATATAAAATTAATGTGATCACAAGAGGTTAAACGTTGACACTTTTGCCGAAGGAAAAATTACGATTTATTCGTTTCATGCGTTATCGTTCTCTAAATGATTCATGCAATGGGGAATTGTTTTCATGTATTTCTTTGGACATACGCTATTGCAGTTTCGCACTATTTGTCACGGAAACTAATTCAAGAATGCAAAATAAGAAACCCTTGGCTGCACAGTGAACAGATGGATGTGACGATGAAACTAAACAGGTATTATGGAAAAAAAACGCCGACAGCTCAGACGGACACAGTCAATCTTTAAATATCAGACAGCTGTTTAATTACGTGAAAGGAATCTAGTCATGAAAATAATAACAGCACAACGTGGCTAACACGAGACAGATTTAACGATAAAAGTAAATGTAGAGACAACAGATCTGGATAACTTAGCAAACATACGAACACAACGTTGTTAATAAACATATGTAATGGGCAACATGACAACAGCACCGACGAACACATTAGGCTTCCTAAGACAAAATAATTTCGACAAATCCCTTTTTTTGCATTATGTTGGTCATTGGTTGGACTCATTGGATGTTAATTTACTGATCCTGCCTCTTCCAGAATCTAAATAAAAGGTACTTTATGGGAGCGAGTGGCCGGAAACACATGTTCCAACTTAAACCGATAAGGTTTTTTTGAAGTACCCCACATATAAACTTAAATAAGAAATAAAAAGTGAAGTTTATCGTAGGCTAGAGAAAGTGCATCCTTTTTTATTTCTTACAATTTGAAGCCAATCTAGGAAAACTTAATAAAAGTCGAATAATTTTGTTCCTGTTATAAGCATTTAATACGTATACATCTATATGAATAATTTTTTCGTGTTTTTTTTTATTTGACTTTACAAACTTTTGAGATCCAATTCATACAACCCGTGTTATCATCTTTTCAACTCTGCAAACTAAACAGTATTTTTTTTTACTATGACTCAAATGTAGCTGAATTTAGTCTGCTCTTGTCGCCTCTTGATTGTAGGGTTGAAATGGTTGTAAAGAATTTAATACACTGTGTCCGGAGGAAAAAAAAACTCTCCTTTGCAGATAAGGCGTGGCGTGGATGCTGGAACAATGAATGCTATCTGTCTTCTGCTTGGATGAACGTTTGTTTTTGACTCGTTCACGTTCTAACGAGGAATGTACAGACACCAGAGAGAAGCGCTGGAGGTTGGGTGAGGAGAGAGGAAAGAGGAAAGAGTGATGCACGAATGAGGGTACAGGATTTGCTGAGGGACGTCATGAAATAAAAACTAGGTTTGAAATTATTTGAAGGCATTCATGTTTTTTTATACAGCGGCGTTTTAAAATATAATGTGTTTGTTTGCTTTTCCGTATTTTAACGCTCTTGATATGACAACCATAAAAATTTTAATTAATGAGTTAACTACTGCGCGTGCTACATTCTAGTTTAAATTATAGGTTATAGTGTAAAATGCAATTTGCTTCTCGAGGAAACAAATATCGATGTGCACTGCGCTTAAAATACATATTTCAAGCGCGAGTCTGCTTGTAGGGTGTACCTACATTTTATATCGAACGCGAATCATCATATTCCAGTTTATCGCGTTTTCTAGTTATATACGAAAATAAAAATTGTAAAAGTTTGGTAGTCAACACAAAAAATGCATTTGAAATTGCAATATTTTGTGTAGACCTTTATTAACACTTTATTATTAATAAGCAGTAGTGCGGTTACTATAAAATTATTCCGCTAACACCATAAAATATTTAGAAGGATGCTCTTTACATAATATTTTTTGGGCTAATGAAAAACGTTTTGTTCCCCAGTGTACGGACGTCTAAAAATGAACTTGGCTTAACCGCGTCACTTAAACCTGGATTTATGATTTAATTTATGAATGTAAGTAGTGTAGATATGTTATTTTCACGTTGATATAAAGTTCTACCTTATTCTTCTTTGTGATTACCCACTAACACTTCTTCCGTCACATGAAAGTACTAACATGTAGTTTCAACGCATCAGATGTAAAAATATTTACGTTATTCTTATATTATTTTATAAAACTTTTTATCGTAATTATGCACAGCAAAAAATTTCAGTTTCAAATTGCCAACTAATTTTTTTTTTTCATTTATATTAACACATCTCATTCACATCGAATATTGATAAATTTCATAACCCATACAGTTAGTAAAATGAAACATTCAGAAACTAAAACAACAATTCTCTGTTAACTGTATTAAAAAAGCTAATTTTGGAGATATATTTGTTTGTTATCACAACCCCCCCCCCCCTAACAACCCCCTAAAAGACACAACTATACGTAGAAAACTTCCCTTGCCTCATATAAACACTTGTATAATTTTCCAACACCCTTGAACCTCCAACACATTACAAAATAATTACATTTATTTTCTGCATGAGACTATAACTAAAAGGGACCATTTGCGTTGAGGTGTTAGTGTCAGCAAATTAGCCGTCTTTCACATCTACACTACGCTTACCTTCCGCCTTGCAATACAATACTACTGGTATTCCAAGCTTTCTGTACGTTCTCATTTCATGTGAACTTCTTGTAATTCCTAAACCACTATCATTATAAACGTGTCACCTACGAAACAGTTATGGGGCAGTGTGTAATTATTCGTACGAGTAGAAAAATGGGCACATAAAATTTGTATCGTGTAACTTTTCTCAAATTTTGAAACTCTTTACGTATTCTTCTAACACTGTGGTTCTGCCAACAATATTGGTAAATTACTTAATGTTGTTGTCAGTGTTTGTAAAGAAACACCAGTGCTTGGTTTACAATTGACGGTCGGGGGATAGGTACCACAGGAACTTCTTTTCAAAACTGTCGGAGTTTCAGACAGGTCACCTGACACGGACCATTACAACTCTAACGTCCTAGCCTGGACGATCTTTAAATGATTCATGCAATGTGGAATTTTGATTTAATGCATTTTTTATATACGCGATTGCAGTTTCAGTTCTGCAATAATTTAAATTCTCGTTATTTGTACAACCCAAAAAGGTTAAAAATGTAACTTTGGCAGCTAATTATGCAAAAAGTATGCAACTATATATATTTTTCATTTCGTGAAAGTTAAACGATTTAAAATGTCTAAAAGTTGATCAGTGATTAATATAAATCTAAAATTATGATCTGGAACGGGTCATACACCCTTAATCGTTGGGTCCATCTGTTCGACAACACCTGATTTAGGCTGGTTCTCTGTGGGTTTATGTTTTCGTTTTGAAATATTTCCATGACAAACAGTGAAAAACTGCATTAACGCATGTCCTAAAAATTTTATTAAATCACTGTGGATGGTGCTGAGATTATTTTAATGAACGAGGAAGGGAGATCGTGGTTAATTAGCATTGGAGGCGACTGGGGCGTGTTTTTACTTTGCGCGTTTCTCCTCGTGGAATCCGCCTCTACCCATTCCTGTGCCTAAATACTCTGGTGGACGGGAGCCATAGCAACACCTTCTCGCAAAATAACGAGCGTAATGGAAGCAAGGCCCTTTGGCTATTAAAAACCTTTTTTTTTTTTCACCGCCTGCTGCTCCTTGCATCGGCCACAGATTACGTTGTTAAATATTCAGGGACGGAGATGTCGTTGTTCCAGTGGCCTCGTTGTCGTCCTAAAAGCTGCAAGGGAAAAAAGGAAAGACCCAGATTCGCTAACATTCATCACCGTAATGGCGGGTGCTGTGGCGGCCCGGGGACAAGTCGAGTGGAAGGGAGGCGCGCGCACGCGTTCATCTCGCCCGACCGTTGTGTCCCGAGTCGCGATGGCGTGTAGACTAGCAGCAGCACTCGCGCACTGCAGACCAGAGTTCACGCGCGGCTCCAGGAATTGCTGTTGTTTTTGTTGTCAATTACACCGAAATGGGCTCGTGACGATACGTTCCTTTCCTGGGACTCGGCAAATAAGCGACCAAGGCCGGTATTCCGACACAAAAATAAGGGTTTTTGTGTTTAATATGCTACACCTGCACCTTAGCCGTATTCCTATTGCACAGTAGGACACGGCCAGTCCCGTATTTTTATGTAACCGATATTGGTGTTTTATCTGTTGCTGTTCTGTTGCCAAAATTACGCGCTTGTGGAGAGCTCACTTTTTCTTTGATTTCGTCCGGAGGATGGACCAGCGTGTGGCGCCATTAACACGTATATAATCAATTTTGTGATCATCGGGTGACATACAAAGCGTGTTGGTTTTGTCTAATGAAATTGTATGATAGCGAAACTATCTTGGAATATGTACAATTTAATAGTGGTAACAAGAAATAATCGCAACTTAAAAAGTACTTGAGAAAATTAGACAGGCGGTTCTATTTTTATGCGTTGGTGCTGTTGTCTCTAGTACTTTTTCCGTAACGATTGTATGGATGATTGCAAAACGTCCGCTAGAATGCGTGTAAATCAGTATCTAGCTTCGCTCAGGGTATCTTTTATTACATTGGTTGCCGATTTGTTCTCATAGTGGGGTTCGGTTTGGACACTTTCTGGAATATGGCGTGTTAGGTTACGGTTGTAGCCCAACAAGGCAGTGCTTATTCACTACCGTACCCGAACGTCTTGGAATACCGCCCCAGCGAAAAGAAGTTCGGTTCCAGGGTTTCGCACGCGGGGGTTTACCGACCCAAGTCATCTAAGCAGGCGGGCGAGGCCTACAGGCGTGCGCTCAAACGGGAAACATTATAATATACTTTATAATATAACTAGCTGCAGTACCCGGCTTTGCCCGGGCTGAACACCGGGTGATATATTGTCCGCGGGTTACAGCACAATGGATAGCGATATGTCCAGTGTGGTGGACATTAAGAAATGACACATAATTACTGTTTGTGTATCTGTGACCTATGGTTTTCTGTTTACCCATGGCGATTGGTTGAAAGGTTTAGAAGTTGATGCGCTACAGCGCCATCTAGCGGCGAGTTACAAAAAAAAAATGGTTAGCATATAAACCTTTTGATTTAGTAGCAGAAATTATCGAATTAAATGTAACTACAAATAAAATGATATGTCTTATTAGACAAAAAAAATCCATGCAGAGAGCGGTTTCTCAGAATAGTCAGAAACACTTGAAGAAACTACAGGAATGATTGCAAGAACACGGGAAAAACCATCAAAATATTGACAAGAATAATCAGGAGCACACGGAGAAAATCATCATAATATTGACAAGAATAATCAGGAGCACACGGAGAAAACCATCATAATATTGACCAGATTAATCAGAAATACTCGGAGAAAACCACCACATGTTTTCTTTGATATCATAAAATTACAGGAAAAAATATTTAAAAATAAAAATAAATTAATAAAAAAATTAAAAAAAATAAAAAAATGCCAGACATTTTGCGCGATTGACATGTGCCGTTGCATTTGCAAACGGATCTCGGCAAAGAATTATACAATGCAACCTTCAAGGCTAGCATGAAGAAGTCAGGAATCAAACACTACTTTACATTTATTAATGTCAAAGCGTCTTTGGTCGAAATATTTAACAGAAATTTGCGCACCAAGATGTGGCGACAGTTCACGGCTAACGGAAATTACAAGTGTTGGGATATCTTGACTAAATTAATAAGGCGAATATAAATCCACAGTGCATTCTACCGCGAAAATTAAACCTAAATACGTGATGGTTATTCACTTGCTTCGAACAGTATTTTCCAACTCAAAGAAGAAGGATCCACAAAAGCCTAAAGCTAACGTCGGTGACATTGTGAATATCCCCAAGCAGTAAGACGTCTTCGAAAAAGGTTTCACTGCGCATAAGAGTTCCGAAATTTTCAGTGTGACCCACGTTCGCGAATAGGAGCCTAGGACCTACTACAGCGGAGATTTGGACCACATGTCTATTCGTGGCATCTTCTATGCCGAAGAGATTCAACCTACGATGTATCACGATATGTATTTTGTGGAGAAGATTCTCAAAAGAAGAAATGGACGATCGTATGTCAAGGGGTGGGGCTTCCCACCTCGCTTTAATTCGTGGGTAGCAGATGTAGAAATGGAGAAAATAATTGTAGTAGAGTGTAAATTATGTAATATTTTTTTTACTTATAAAAATTTTGTTGTTTTATTTTCGAACCTGTCAATTTTGAAAGTAATTTTGATTAAACTATATTTTTTGCATCAGTCAATGATCGAATCGAGGACAGGATTCGATCGAATCTGTCATTATTTTAGTCAGTGATTTTTTTAATGTTATTGAAACTTTTGTCAGAATTTCTAGCCAAAAATCACAATATTTCAAGACGGCCGACGGTATGGCGGATATGGCGATAGTTTAATGTCTGTTAATAAATAATTACTGCACTATAGCAGGTTAAAATTAAACTACTGCACTCTAGCAGATGAATACAATATGTCGGATACAAGATGGCGGCCTCCAGAAAACGGTAACAAAATGGCCGCCATAACATCATACTGGCTGAGGTAAAATATGCCTTGGCATTAGTGTTGGGAGGTCAGTCTGCTGAGGGCTTCTGTGGAAGCAGAATCCGTCGTAATTTTATGCCCTCGCCGGGTTCGAACCCAGCACCTTTTTATAAAAGTTATTATCACAATATAATTACATGAAAAATTTATTGATTTTAAAATTTTGACTTAATTGATAGCTTAAAAAATACAGATTTCCGAAGACAAATTTTAAAATAGTGGAAAATTATTTTTATTAAAATAATATTATTTAAATTAAATAAATTTTAAATGTATTTAATTACATTATCTGATAATAATTACAGATTTTTAATATGGTAACCATAGCAAAATAAAAAGCAATAATCTGGAATTGGGGTGCTCGATTCCAAGATGGCGGAATGTTGTAGCTAATAAAGTGGTGGAATTCAAGATAGTCTCTGGGGTAAAGGTCATCCAATATGACCGCCGTGAAGTCATGGTGGTCGGTCGGCTCATCGCTCCTTAACCTGGAATATGTCCCTGGATTCGTATTAATATACTACTTTATCCGATATATTTTTCCTAAACTTTTTTTTACAAAATAGTTACATATGTATTTTATCTTAAATCATTATTTAGGCCGACTGTTATGCTAAAATTATATGTTCAATATATAAGAAAAGAAACTGACTGTTTTAGCAGCTGAAGAAAATTAAAAGTTACTTAAATTATGGAAAAAAAACTGTTTTTAATTCAATAACAATACACAAAATTAAAATCTTAAAATATTATACATATGTGAGATTTGTTCATTATAATGGTGGATTTAGGAAGAATATACATACATATATTCAAAATAAGTGGTAAGGCTGGAATGTGAAAGCCTACTGAGCTCTAGAAAAATGATAACCTTGCTAGCGTACTGTCCCTGCACCCGCACGGGAATTCCATCTTCATGCGCACAACCGCCACTCCTTACTAATGGTCCTAAGTTTTCAGTTGGAAGTGGTTCATTTCTGTTTATTTCATCAAGTGGCTCGTTATTTTTCTCTAGGAATGCATCTCTGAGTAAATTGTGTAAGCAGAAAGCAACAATAAATAAAATATCAGTCGTTTCTGGCTTTAAGAATGATTGGAAGATAAAAAGTGAAATATTTTACTTAAGAGAGCTAAGAAAATTTTGAAACTCTGTGAGCTCGAGAATGATAGTGTCATATTCTGCATATAGGTTTTTTATTACTCTCAGTACTTGCAACTCTACAAGAGAAGGGTTTCATTGTGTTTGTATGTAATCGAAATGTCTCGTTGGCTTGTCATCTTTTAACAATTGCCGAATGGTTGGATGTTCAAAATAACTTTACTCAATTCTTAATTGGAAAAAAATCCGTTGTGTTTATTTCACACGGTTGCAATAAAATTAATTGATCTGCTGTGTCGTCTTACATTAAATAAAATAACAACCTAGTTCACACATCCGTTCAGTACCGGGACCGAGGCGGTACTGACGCTTTGAAGGAAGCATCAGCTGTTCGTCAGCCGTGCTGCGTCAAACTCTGCATAGTAATCGCACTTGAAATTTAACTAAACGTACTGTTATTTCACTTGACAAACAATCAAATATGCACTGTCTTCTTCCAGATTACAATTAATAATGTATCGTTTCAAAATGCAAAACATTTAATATTTTACTTTTCTTTTTCAGACTAGCCACATTGGTTCCGTAATGTGATAGAAATGATAGCAGTGGTAACTATATGTAGTGTGTAGGAAAACATTTCATAAACATTTCTACATGTTACGTTTGTGTGTTGAAATGCGGTTTGATAATAATGTGAATTATAAACGTGATTTGTGGATGAGACTTGGAAATAATTAAGATGTGACAGGGAAAACAGGCAAGTCTCGGGGAAATGAATTGGTTGAAGCAAGAGTGTGAGAACACTGTTTGTAGCTACCCAGCCGTTACGACGTCTCCCACAGCGCGGGACGACGCCGAGTCTGAAGACCGCGCAGCAAATAGTTGGTCAAAGGATCCCGTCACGCCATCTCGCTTCTGTGAGGTCGTTCGTTCTGTGCCCGGGCCGCAACTGGGAGTGAGCAGCCAAGAGAGAGAGAGAGATGAATGAACGGTGTTGTCTGCGGCAGAGAATGCGCTTCGTTGCTGGCGGGACTCTGGCTCTGCTATACCCGCCGACACCACGGGGCGCCCTTTGTCGACGGCTCTCCCGGTCGGAGGGCTGGCTAATCAAGTTGTTCGAACTAGCCACCGACGTTGTCCATCCCCCGTCCCACCTCCTCTTCTTTACCGCCATCCCACTTCTCCGCGCGGTCTCGCTTTGTCTCAAAGAGCGGCGCTAGCTGGGAAACCACGAACACCCACTCTCTGTTTCTCTAGTTCTTCCCTCAATCAATCACTGCGGTAACCTTCGCGTCAGCTGGTGCATGCTGACGAATTCAGCGCAGAAATACTCTCCTAAAATAGATGCAGAATGTCAATACATATTCTTACAAGCTGCTGTGAAACATTTCAAACGTATGCTGTGTCCAGGTTGGAAAAAAAACTTTTTGTGACTACTTATTGTATTACTTGTTTTTGTTTATCCGCGCTGTGCAAGGCAATATCAGTATGAACGCTTGTTGCAGCCCGATCCACGGCAGTCGTGAACACACGCGGACTTCCTGGCCGCAGTTCATTTACAGCTATAGCCCGTCCCACTCTTAGATTGCAGTACACGGCTTATGGCGCGCGCTGTTGCCAAATCTCTAACACATTACGAATTTCAGGAGATGCGTGTCTTTGTAATTTGGAACGAACAAGAAGCATTTTAAGATATCATATCGTAATTTATAATATTTTATACTATTACACAAATAAATTTGTAATAATGCCACTTTTACGTACATTTCAAATAAAAATTACCTATTGTAGACGAAAATTTCTTATAGTTTTCTTTTCTGTTCTAAAAATCCCATATATATATAATTATATATATAACACATTTTCATGGGCCCGATAAATGCCGTATTATTGGACAAGTCATGTCCAAAATGATAAATAAAATACGGTAATGGAAATTCTCGGTCGAGTAAGTTATGGGAAAAATCCGAACAATTGGTTCGAAATGGGGAAGATTTTTTGAAAAACAGAAAAATCGCAACAACTCCCATAATATGAATAATATCGAATCCGTTTTAACGTATGATAACTCGGATAACCTAATGCCGAAAAATGTTTTCTAAATACATTTTTGATACGACCAGCCATAACTGCATGGGTTCGGAAAAAATTTTCACCGGACAAAAAAACGTAACTGCCTTAGTAAACACCTTATCAAATCTGTTTAAATTGTTTGTAATAATATCATAATTATTTTCCAAAACTTTGTCCAAAACAATGTTTGATAAGATGCTTGGTGTTGAGAAGGATAGAAAAATAATTCAAAATTTTGTACCATGATCGCTATTGAATTCCTTCGTATTTATTTCATACATTTTACATATTATGTTCAAGAATCGATTATAATATTTTTTGTTGACTAAGGAAGCCATGTATTTGAAATTGCTTGTAGGACAGAACCCCACTTATCTAAACACACGACCCTGTTTCCTCTTACGACGGCAGCGCGCGCTCTTGTACTGATAAGACACATCTTTAACAGCTATTTCCACGGAAACTGTAGAAGCAATTGAGATGGGGCTGCTTTTAAAAACTAATTCAATTCATTGTGAACATTTTTCTCGCTTTCGTCCCCCATCTATCTTTAACAGAAAAAAAGTTTTCCACGGGTCAACTTTTTGATGTGTCAGTTTGTGAGAAAATGCATTTCAATATATTAAAAAAATTATTTAAGTGAAACCTGTACAGTTTTTGTCTTAAAATTTGTTCGGTGGCGTCCTAAGGCATTAATTTACTAATAAAAAAAATCTGAATGAAATACACAAGTAGGTTTTCTTTTTTTGATGTGAAACATATCGGAATACTTCAAAACAGTTCGCAGCGAATAAGTTATGTTTTTTAATTTTTTTGGACACTTAAAATATTGTTAAGTATTCAAAATAAGCATTGCCTGATGCGTATTTTGATTCTATAGAATATAAAAAAAGCTTGGTCCAAAAATTAAAATTTTAAATTTCGTTTGATATATGGCAACAACGCACGAAGAAACAAGGACAGTGCTAACGGCAATCGGCGTGTGTTAGAGAGAGAGAGAGAGAGAATGCGCCCATTTACTTCCACACTGCAATCTAAGAGTGGGATGCTCTATACTTCTTGGCTTTTGGCTTGACACCACGTCCGAGGTAATGAATCTCCTGACGTTTCGCTGGACATACCGCAGCCATCTTCAAGAACGACTGACAACTGAAGGACTGGTGTCCAGCGTAGTATTTGATTAGGGCTATTTACAGCTGAACTGTAGGCAGCCATAAATAAATTTCAAACGGGCGTTTCGTTAATAATTTAGATCAAATTTTCGATAAAAGGATATCTTTGACTTCTTTCTACGATGTTTCATGATATTGCTACGAAATCTTTATATATATATATATATATATATATTAACTCGCTTCTATATTTCGTATCGTTTCGAAGATGGTGGATTAAATGTTAAGCTTTTCACGATAGTTTTGCAATGCGTTTAAGAATATGTGGGATTAATAAAATGTTTGTTTCTTGTTGGCTAGGCGCGTGAGTGGTTCTCATAACTAAATGGGGTATTATTGGTTAAATGATACGGTTATATTGATTAAAAATGTCTAGGTGTCAGTCCCGCTTGCATACCTACCACAGCACACCCGTTAAAATACATTTTCCTGTTCCAACACCTTATGATCGGCTTTTTAATCACATTTGTTAGATCCTTTGTTATTAGTTAATGCCTGGTTTTTACCTGTATAAAGAATTATTTCGCACACAGAACGTATAAGCTAAGTCGTACGGATGACTCAGTTTTTGAAAAACTGGTAATAAACTGCCAGTACTTGGCCACGACGCAAGTACGCTGTTAAAAATTTTCATCTAAAATTTACGAACACCTCTCGTAATGAATTAACCAAGAATATTTGTTCATTTAAGGATTTGGTCGTTAGTTTACGGCTACTGTGTTTTATTCCTTTTAACATGGGCAAATAAGAATGATATTTGGGTATCCAAATACTTTGCAAAATCTTCATCTTCCGATCACGTGATGTTTATTCCGATGCTCGGATTTCGTAACCTGAAGTAATTAATCAGAAGAATCAGCTATCTGGAAATACTAAGAAATCTTAGTTTTTTGAGGTGCATTCTTCAGAATTTACTATAAGTTTAACATTGCAGTCTAAAAATATGTTTTGATCATAAATACTTGCCTTAATTTTGAAATAACCGATAGTTTTATATATAATGTGTTATCTGAGGGATTTTTTTTTTTGAAATTCCATCCATAAAGGAATGAAAAGTGATGGTAAAGTTTGTAGGAATAAAAATATTTGTTTTAAGTTACGATAGTGAAATTTTGTAAATATACGCTTCAAAAGAAATAAAATAACATTTGTTTAATTATTTTGAAAATTCAGCACCTCAGGAAGGAGGGGGTTCGGGGGCGTTAAATATAATAATTCCAGCTTTTTGGTGAAAAATTCCAATGGCAACGAATGTTGAATTTTTGATGCTTTCTTAGCAGACTTGGCAACTGCTACTGCATTGTTAATGCATTCATTGTCTCCGTTATAATTTTGCGGGGGCGTTAAGTATGAAAATTTCCCATTTTTCAAGTATATAGCCTACAGACTTAAAACTTGGCAGTTCCGTAAATTACATAGCCATCAACTGAGAACGAGGTTTTCCAAACATCAGCACTCAATAGTGGTTTAGCCTGGGCAACATCATGTACTTCAGCTGGTACAATATTTTATTTTGTACAAACGTGCAATATAACCTGTGTATTGAGGCATTCGAAATAACTTATCTAGATCAATAACTACGGTCACGAAATTGCCTCACGAAGGATTTAGCCGACGATACAGTATCATCGAGAATCATCGCAGAGATTCCATGCTGTTATTATATTTAAAAAAATTACATGTGACTATATACGTGTGGCGCCTTCACATGTTTAGATAATTTTTAAGTTTTATACTTGCCTCTGCACACTTCGATAGGGGCCCCATTTGTAGTTCTGGTGATGTTGGCATTTAGGCAACAGTATTCAGTAAGTACCGCGTCTTCTGACTCGCGTCCACAGTTACAGTTGCAATGCAGCAACCACCCTCTTTTTGCGGTGCTGGATGTTCGTTATCTTCTCAGCGTACGCAATGTTATTGACGTGAAAAAAAAAATCTCCAGCTGGCTAATTGTTTCACGCTGCACGAAGAAAACTACAATATTTTAAAGGGGTCCGCATAGTGTAGGGTGTATTTGTGTTGGTGAGGCGGGAAGATAAGTACGACGCTCGCTGGTGCTTCTAGCGCGGTATCTCCTCAGGACTGGCGCGCAGTCTTCTCGTCGTGCATAGAATTATGAGCGGTAACCGAAACATTATTTGATGGAAGATTGAAAATAAATATTTTAAGCAAGTTCGTTCAGTGTTTCAAGAATCTGCAGCGGGCTTTTCATGCCTAAAATTTATTCTGAAACAAGGTTTTTTTTTTTTTTTTTTTTTTTTTTTTTTGCCATATTCACTCTCCTAAAAATACAGTTTAAACACGAAATAGGAAAACAGAACAACTAATCTGCCCTCAGTTGTTGTCAATAAGACGTCAGTGTGATATGCTGAGTGGTTTGTTCTGAAGCGTGTGTCCGCGCTGCCGGAGCGCAGGTTCGCCGTGAGACCAGCGAGGCCATGAGCGAGGCAGCCTCGCACTCCGGCTCGACCCTCCTCCGGGTGGGAGGAGGCACTGCTCATCCCTCGACGCCACTACGTCATGAATTTATGAAGGTCGTGCGCGGGGAGAGCCGAATAAATACATTCGCATCCAACCGCACCCCCGCCTTGCCTCGCTCTCCTATTGGCTGAATGATTCCCGCGTGATCTATCGCGAAATATCAGTTATCCCGCTGTTCCCTTCGCGCTCTCCTTTCTGCCGGTGTTCCGGCGCTCTCCGCGTCTCTGGGGCAACATTTTTTACGTCGTTATGGGGCTCCAAAAAGCACATTACGGTAGGATTGAGACGAGTGGGTAGGGCGAACGCGTGTATTTTTTATATACGTATATATGTGAGTGTACATCTATTTTTTTTTTGTATTCCGCACGTGTACGTTGCACAGGATAGAGTGAAATGATGGATACGAGGCATCACGTGAAATTGAAATCAATGCCACCTCCCTCGCAGTTTTCCCTAGGACTAACCCCCTCTCCCCTCCGCACCCTTTTTTCTTCCCTCTTTCCCGAACCCCCTCATCAGTTCGCCGGCCCCTCTCGGGGAAAACACGCGTGTTGGTGATCGAATTCTAGGACGAAGGGCGGGAGGGGGTAGGAAACGGTTGTGCGTTGCAATGATTGGAAACTACCCAGATGTCGCGTCCCTTGGACCCAGTCTTCCTCGCCATTTCCTAGATCTTTATTCTCCCCCCGCACGCCTGAACTCCACCTCTCCCCGTGCCTGGGTTCCCGCAGCCTCCTTGCGGGGACCTGAGCTATCGACCCTCGGGGCTGGGCGCGCGACCTTCGCTCGCGTCTTGGAAGGACCCGTGTACAGTCTGTGCCACGTGCCCGGCTCGAACCTGGCAGTTCCCTTACACCCTTCTCAAAGATTAACACCGATAGATAATATAATAATATTTCGCTCTATATTTTTGGTATACGGCTTGGAAAGCATATTAACTCTATTTAAAACTACTTTTAAGTTGCTATGGACGACTGGTTTAGAAACTCTAGAACTTTTTCTCTGAATTAATAATTGTTTACCATAACTTTTTTTACTAGTTACGTTGTTAAATAACAAATCACCGTATTCTGGCGAAAGGTAATTTTTTGACAAGACAAAGCTTTGTTTGAATATTCAAAAATTTATAGTAACTTTCTTTTCACAAAAAAAAACACAACTTTATGGCAGTTAATATTTAAAATAATATTTATTTCATTTTTTTTTATTTTTAGTAATTCTACCGGAATTTATAATCAGAATATAATAATATAATGGTCTCGAACTTTTGGTAGAACCTGTATTATCTTTCTGCCACTGTTGTTCCGTCAACAGTGTCGATAAACAACTCATGTGACTCTGTACGTAAACAAACCTGTAATGCTTTGCATGTGGCAGTTGGGGAATGGGAACCTATAGTACTACTTTTTGAGAAGTGTCAAGCTAGAGAAAGCTACATGTCACGAACTACGCCTTCGTATGTTTCGTCTGTTAGGTAAAGTCTGAAGTTACCTATGTGAATAATGGAATATTTACTTGAGACGTAAAGAATTTAATATTTTTTCTGAAAACATTGTTTATTTAAAGTATTTATTTATTTCTATAAATTTGTATTTATGTATAGACGTGCAGGAGATTTCAATTTTTTTCTCTCGCTAGTAGGTTTTAAATTAGAAAACACACATTGTGAAGTGTTAAAGTGACTGAAAAAAGAGTAGAATCATGGTTGCTACAGGACTAGAAAACCGGGAAAACCGGGAAATATCAGGGAAATTAAAATGGTCAGGGAATTCCGGGAAAAGTCAGGGAAAATTCTACGAATTCTGGAAATTTTAAAGTTGCTTATAATTCAAACATAGCTTTGTTTTGATGTGCTCTTACCGCTACCGAACGACTCCGCTAAAAGGCTGCTGCTTAAGGCACACGGCAACTGCAACTTTTTTTTTACTTGGTATACGATTGTCCGTTGCAAAAGGCTGTTACAACCACCCACCATAACTTCTGGCCAATCCAGGCACTCGTTTGTTCACTAGCGAACCCGGCCTTCATTTGTTCGTGTTTTGATCCTTTTTAATTTGCCCTTGAGACTTTGTGTTTTGTTCTGTTCCATGCAGTGAACTACAGAACGGGCATGGCGTCGTTTATCTTTTGAAGGCTTATTTTCACGTGGAATAAGATGAGTAAAAAGCTTATTACGTGAATTTAAAGGCGTTGTTTCAGGTGAAGTTAGTTTTTGATGCGATCATAAGAAAATAAAGTGCATTTTGATAAAGCAATACTAATTCTCATTTTGAAAACTGCCAAGCTGATACGAAAACAGGTGGGTTTTGTGTGCGGTTATGTTTTTGCATTTTTTCTAACTATTTTTTTTAATTACTTTTTTCCCAACCGTTATAATCCGTGAGTTCTGTTGCGTGACACTTACATTGTGTATAAAAAAAATATGCATAACTGAACATGTTTTTCCCCAGAAGCGTTAGTTAACATTGTAAGAATGTAAGAGTATTGCATGTTGTAATGCTGCTATTGTAATTCTCTAAGTAGGCCCGTTATATTGCTAGGTGTGAATTTGTAATAGTTTTTGTATTTGTGTAGTAATATTTTTTTAAGAATTCATAAACAATAATTTTTAACCTAACCTGAAAATAGTATGTACTTTTTTTTTGAGGTTAGAGTTGTCGAAGAAAACTACTTTTAAGGAGAATTGGCTCAAGGAGTCACAGTTTCAGCATATCAAACCCTCTGCTAAAAACATAAATTCGGCGTACTGCACTTTGTGCTACAAAAGTATTCAACTCAGCAATATGGGCCGAAGAGCTCTCACCAGCCATGTCGAAGGAAAAAAAATATTCGCAATTCTGCCGTCAAAATAACACAATAAAAAAACCGGTAAATATGTAGTGTACGGATTAGCGCCAAAAACAATCGTGCAAATATAAAATAACTTTCATTATATGCTCTTTTACGTCCTCTTTTCATAACCGCCTGCGGAGATAAGAAATTCCAAATACTTTAGGAGATATCGAATTTTTTAATTTTCATATTTGGGTAATATTTGTTAAAAAAAAATTTAAAATTCCAAAAATACCTTTATTCTGTGCTCTTTAACTTCCTCTTTTCATTAAACCCGGTGGAGATCAGAAATTCCAAATACTTTAGGAGATATGGAATTTTTTAATTTTCATGCTGTTCACTGATGCGGAGTTCAGCGGGAAGCCTACGATTCACTCATCCTTCTGGACATACCCGAATACTCACGTTGGCAAGCCTTCTTTTCTTAAAATTAGCAAGAAGTAATTAAAAATACTTTAAAACATTGTGGATGGTTGGTTATATTAGGTAAGTATAGCTACATTAAAAAAACTGTAAAATTATTTTATGGTTGCTTAGCAAATAACTTTTTAATATGTAGCTATCCAGGGCTAGGAAACCGTTTACATGATTTCACAGTATTTTTAATGTAGCTATCCTAACCAAATCAACCATCCACAATGTTTTAAAGTATTTATAATGTAGTTAACATAACCTAATTGACCATTAGTTTTCATGAGTTGCATATTTATTTACAATAAACAAAAAAAAAACCGAAGATGCACGATCGGGCCAAGGATTATCTCCCGATCGGGAGTTTGCCTCTCGTCTGTTGAAAGAAGGCTTGCCAAATTGAGTATTCGGGTATGTCCAGAAGGATGAGTGAATCGTAGGCTTCCCGCGTTCACCATTGTTGCTTGTTTACAAGTATGATTTTTTTTTTTTTTTTTTTTTCGCGACGTAGTTGAACGACTACATCACGTAAAAAGAAAATTACGTGAGTTCCTACTGTTCATCCTTTTTCCCGGTTTGTTAGGTCAGGTCAGCTACATTATAAATACTTTAAAACTAAACAACAATTAAAATTAATTTTTATTATTTTTAATGTCCGTTCAGTTTCAAAGTATTTATACTGTAGCTGACCTGACATAATCTACCTTTGTCCCGTTTTGTTAGGTCAGGTCAGTTACATTATAAATACTTAAAACTATACAAGTAAAATTAATTGATATTGTTTTTAATTTCCGTTTATTTTGAAGTATTTATAATGTAACTAACCTTACCTAATGGAAAATTTATGTTATTTAGGCATTCACGCACACGGCAAAATATAAAATGGTGTCTGTTGAATGATTACATTGGGCTTGTATTGCAAAATAAGAACGGCGATATCTCCAAAAGTAATTGGAATTTTTTATCTCCGCAGACGGTTATGAAAAGAGGACGTAAAAGAGCATATAATGAAAGTTATTTTATATTTGTACGATTTTTTTGGCGCTTATCCGTACACTACATATTTACCAAAAAAACCTTATTTTACCTCATGTTGAAAATTTTATATTACATTTAATCATATGCACGTTAATATTTATGGTATGTACTTCATAAGAAAGTCAGGGAATTTTTCTCTTAAATTTCTGGAAAACAGGGAAAAGTCAGAGAATTCTAAGATTCTATTTCTGTAGCAACCATGTAGATAAACATTTAAAAAAAGGAAGTGAGACATCACACACATTTGTTATGGAATTTTGAAACGTGTTTACGATAGAATGACTGCAACAACGACTAGGTTACTGTTCAGTTTGAACCATTATAATGTTGACGTTTCCGTGCGCACAAAATTAAGCCTGAATAACCTTTATACCTTGAATCGTGTGTACTATGAAAAGTATGAAAATTGCATCTCTTCTACCGAATAACATTCTCAATCAATCTCCACGTCAAGCTGAAAGTTTATTCATTAATAGTTTATGGACATTCATTTCCTAATAAACCTAGGTCTTTTGATTACAGAATTATTATTTTAGTTAAAATTTATGTAATCATATTATTTTATTTTAAGTAAAATAAAGGATATATACCTACCTAGTATGAAATAAACCAATAGACTGAGAGCTATGTATTTAATAGTATTATAACAATTAGATAAAATAATGTATTTATACATATTTTCTTAAAACACAATTTGTTTAATCCAATACCGTAAGCTGTTACTAAAAAAAGTTAAAATATTTATTTCCAATGACGAGATTTGAACCACGTCACAAATCTCTCCTCTGCCACCACGCTACCGAGACTTTCCAAACTATAAAATGAGAGTATGTATTATCAACATTGTAATGTCGTTTTCGTACATATTTAAAAACATGTGGTTATTTCTATTTGTGACTACTTTAGGTTACCAAAATATTTTACGGTAGTTTCACTATCATAAAGTTTCATTTGGCACATGAATTCGTTTGGTATGTCCCCTAATGTTTACGAAAATGAATTTATACGGGTTAGTGTTTCTACACGTGGACTCGCCAACTTGACGACTTCGGCGTGTAAATATGTCAGAAAATAATACCTTATATTACGGTTTTGGCTAAGATTTCGGGTAATTATTCCCAGAGCCAAACCCTTTGGAAGGGAGCTGAAATGTTACCTATACGAGAGCAATTGCGCTAACAGAAAATAGGAATGAAAACTGCTAAGGAAATGAATATCGTGTGAGGGTGGCTTTAGTCCCAAGTCTTGACGCCGGTGAGGTCGTTAAGGGAAAGAGTTATCATAAATAATTTTTTTTTATTTTAATAGTATTAATTTTTACATGAATTTAAATAAAGTTATAATATAACAATATTAAATTGTGTTTACAAGTTTTATTCCGTATAAAAAATTCATTATTTAACGGTATTTATGAAATTCAAGGAAAATTTTTATGTCGATCCTAGCATGCACTGAAAGCATAATTGGTGGTATGAAGTTCTTCGATTAACCGTTCGTATGTAGCCTTCGTCATGCATCTCTTAATTTTAGTATATCATTAATCAATCAAATATAGGTTCCCGAAAATTATAAAAATCTTAGTTATTCAGCATTTTGGAAACACCTTATTTTAATTGATTTACAATTTATTTACTAAAAACAAATAGTTTACAAGGGCTACATAGGGGCGATTAATAAAAAAAATGCTTTTAGTGCATGGTAGGACTGACTTAAAAATTTGCCTTAAAGTTAACAAAAACTATGAAATAAGAACAATAGGTATAAAAAGTTTTTTTAAAACAACTAAGGTTATATGATTAATTTATTTAAAATAAGTTCAAAATCATTAAACATTAAAAGAAAAATAATTTACGGTACTACCCTATTATGACTGTCCGGAAACCGGTTTCAGGGGCGTTGTAATGATTATGAACCGCCATAATGGATTTGTGACGTTATGACCGCCATCTTGGATGATCTCGGCCTTTACCATAGACATCTACTTTGATAATTTCCCATGTTTACCCGCAAATAACTAAAAATTTTAATTTTTCATTCAAAATTTATTAATATGGAACATATTCCTAAGTAAAAAAGTACGGAGAAGTGTCATTCTGCTTACAGATTGGCCCTTTTTCCTTGGAGAGGAGCTATTTTCCCATTCCAATGTATTGGAACGAGAGATCGCTCCGTTACCTCGCTCTGTACGCGAGCACAGACGCCAGTTTGATAGCGTGGAATAAATAGATAGGGACTCGAGAAAGTATCGATACCTTTTGCAATCTAGTAGTTTCTTTCGATGTTGATATTTTTGTATTCGATAACCATACGATTTCTTTTTGACAGGCATCGTATCGAATAATCCCAATATAATAAATAATAAATTTTATTTATTTAAAATAATGTGATCAAACTTATCAGAAATTTGGCTATACAGATAACAGATAAGTTCCTCAATGCTTCACGTAGAGAGCGCAAACTTCGCATTCGTTTTGTTTATTTATTCGTGTTCTATTCTTGTTACCTAGCGGTTTGCATTTTCTTCTTTTGTTTCAAATTTAATTAATCACTTGTTTTGTTATTTTTAATTTTTATGCGAAAAAATAACAAGTAGCTACAAATAAGTATCGATATCACACGGTATCGATACTTTTCATTCTTTACAGTCATATTCACGATACTTTTCCTTTGGAGACGACTAGTGGGTATTGTATCGTTGTATCGATGCCGTGGGCCCGGGGGAAGGAAGCGTGTTCGCCGACGGGACTGGTCCACGGCGAGTAGTCGGTGGCCACGCCGCGTCCAGCCGCGCGGCGAAGTTTTACATGAAGTCGTCGCGCTCGTGGAGGAGAGTTTCAGGATGAGGTAGTTGGTTATTCGCGTGGGGAGGGGGGGGGGGGGCTGATCGAGGGCGTAAGAGGGTCTCGAGCGGCCATTACGCCTCCCCGCGTGCCAGGCATCAAAACAGTCATAACTGCGTCCGCCCTCGCTGGCTAGGAATCACTTCCTCCGCACGAGGGGGAACGAAGTGTGTTTCGGCCAGGGGTGTGCATCGCGCAAGCATTATTGCTTTATTTCCGCGTGGCTTGTGTCTCCTGTAGAGATATCGACGTGGAGATCTGATAGGCCTACGTCGCGCAGGTAACAAATTAGGGAGTTGGCATCCTACTATACATACGACGAATATTATAAATGCGAAAGTGTGTGTGTGATTGTTAACCACTCTGCTTCTTAACGGCTGAACGGATTTTCATGAAATTTGTTCTATAGTTACTAAGGTCCTTTAATGGGACATAGAGTACTTTTTATCCCGGAAAGAAATGCATTGTTGCAGAATTTTGGTACTTCTTTATGAAATTTCACCATTGCAATGGCTGTTGCATTGTTTATGCCTTCTGCGTCTCCGTGGCAACGGACATTGCAGTGTTTGATTTTTTTTTTCCATTTGAGACGCGGCAGTGGCGTACCCAATAGGAGGGGCATGCATAGCGAGAAATGCGACAGTGTTTGCCTGTAGTCTGCCATAGCGAAGCACGGTGCCATCAGATAGTGTGAACTATTTGTCATATTTATCATTGAAGTCAAAATGAGAACGACCCATACTCCGTCTCCCATAAAGAGATTAAAACCTTTTTATATAATAACGTTTAACCTTACTTCATTGCTAATGTTTGATAACATCTTTCTCACTTCTTGAATCACTTTTTATTAAAAAACAACTAATCGTGACACATTGTTCCCCGTAGTATGAAAAACTGTCTACTAGTCTCGCTCACTCCAAGAAGATCAGTCGGTGATCAATTGCATTGAATGGCGATGGAATCAATTGAATCAGCAGTCCACAGTTCATTCCCGGCTGGTTTGAACATTGTGGAAAAAAATAAAAATTCTCAAATTCATTTCTCGACAGGCTAAGATCCAAAAACTTATACTTTTGATCTGCTTCTGATATCGGCTCATAGTTTATCTGCAGTACTCAGGGCCAATGAGAAACTCTCAACCAAAGAAGTAGGGCCGTCGAGAGAAACTAGGAACCGCGGGGCAAATAATTGTATCGGCCCCCTCCCCATTACTCATTGGAAAATTTATAATAAAAAATTCTAAAGATGTTAAACGTCACAGTGCCAATATCTATAAATTTTTCCTAGGCATAACTTGTAGAATTACAATTAATTCTATTAGCAATAGACTTTTAGTTTCGTTATAATCTCAAGGTAAACTCAAGCATTAAAAAAAATATCGAAACTCAACCGGGTTCCTGGGATTTTGCAACCCCACCTTTTTTTTTCTCCACCGTCTCTCCTCTCTGATTACGGACTGGCCAACTAAGACGTCTCACAAGTCAGTATCCAAAGAAAATTTGACATTTGCCCGAGTATGCAGAGGATTGTGGAGTCTATCCTAGAAGTAACAATAATCCGTGAATTTTAATACAGTTGCTGGCTGTTAACAATCCTATTAACAAATGCACATATTCAAACCCTTTCCAAACGACAACGTAAAGGACAGAAAACTTTAAGTTGTAACGCGGTCTTGAAAGAGAAAACACTACACACATTTGAAATGTGATTAGATAAAGCTGAAATACTATATATATGTATGTATATATATTATATATATATTAGGTCGTGTACCAGTAGTGCCCGAATCTTGATTGTACTTGCAAAGTAAATCGTGATGTTTCTTGACGAACATGACGATCACATGAAGTTTTTGTAGAAACACCCCTGGCCGAACAACAGCGGCAGAATGACACATTTACTTTTCGGAACCGTCCAATTTGAGACGAGTTACAGGACACATTGCTACGCCGAAGTATTTTAGGTTTTTAATAAAGCCGCGTTCTCACAGGGCGTAAATCACTACCCGTGATGCATGTTCTCGTGGAGCTCTGCCCGTGTGAACGAAATATTGTGGATTAGTCCCTGACGTCACCACGTCTTAAATCAAATATGTTTAAGTTTCAATCGTGAGCCTGTCACCTCCGATGCAAAATGGCAACAATATGTACGATGAAAAGTCATGTAGTAGAATTTCAAGAGAGTAAAACTGTGCAGGTTCTTAAATTGTAAGCTGGTGAACAAATTTTTGCCCCCGAATGTCTTTTAAATATCCACTTTCTATACCGCCATCGTATTTTCTCCCATGTTTATTAAACTTCGTGCAAGCGATACTTCCTCTGTGCCAAAGCACAAGTGATGTGTCATTTGAGAGTGATTAGTTCGAAACGAACGAATATTTGAGCGAACGAAAGAATTTGATTCGTACTATATGTAAAGAATCGGTTCTTTGAAAGTAGATTACTCGAAACCTGAACAGGATTCGGGAAAATGTAAAAAGCAGAGAGAACTAGAGGAGTGAACCGGCCCTCTGTTTCGTTCATAAAATGACTCATGACGTCGGAAGTCAGAGTAGGCAGAAATCACAGCGTGCATGTGTTCACAAGAGCAGACGATAACTGATCAAAAAAGGGTAACATGAAAAGGGGTGAGATTGGGGGTTATAAACTCAGCAATAATCGCGTTACAAATATTATTGTCTAGGTTTCATAAATCTGTTAATTAAAAAACGTTATACACATCTTAGTAACCATTGGGTACAAGTCAGCTTTGAAATGTGTACACGCATATTTTTTTTAACAGCCAGTGTATACGTCTGGAATTTCAGCTATCCGAGCCGACCAGATTACTACAAGGCGACAAGGACAGCCGCCTAGATGTAACAAATACTTGAACGAGTTATGACTCTTTATATGTGCGGGATCCTGTGTTGTCGGTGGTCAGAGCCATTGTAGATGTCAGAACTAAAAGAACGAAGTGAACAAATCTTACGAACGAATCACTACACGGAACTGATTCAAATGAATCGATTCGGTCAACTGATATTGGATCGTTCTGGCCGTCACTGCACAGCACAACTCGCGACGAGGAGCTCGTACGTAGCCGGCTTCCCGCGATCAACTGTATCACGATTTTCGTTGACATTTCAGTCCGTGTGAACGGCTTATGCCCTATTTCACACTAACGCGACTGCCGGGTAAACAACATTATAGTTTGACATAGAATTTAGCAAATGGATATAAATAAGTTATTAGCGTGGATGATCTTAAATAGACGTTTGAATCCATCTTTAAATTCTTTCTGAAAACTTCCATTCAAGAATTTCTCGTTAAAATTTTGTCCCTATAAGCCTCTTGAGTTTTATCCCATAAAATGGATCGATCATAAACTAACGTAATCAGTATTTCAGTTATCAACTTCCACCGTGCTAAAATAATTGTATCATTTCATTAAATGAGAATATAAAGTTAAAAATCACAAGGAGAGACGACACAACATGACTGCTACCAGCTGTCGGGTAGTGTGAAGTAGGCGTGTCGCGGAGAACGGTCGCTGTTTGAGCAGAGAGCGCGGGGGCAGCGCGCGATGCTCGGTACCATCGCGTGGCTGAGCGCCGCCGCGCTCTTATCAGGCGTCATCCTGCAGCACCGGCACTTCCAGTCTCCGTCGCCGTGAAGCCTGCTCTTGTTTCACACAGGGAGGTCATTTGCAGTTAAGAGGCCGTGTCTGTAAATGTTTATTTCCAATATTATGCTCTAGAAGTTCTCTCTTTTAACAGTGAGATTTAGTGGCTTTTTCAACCGAAGGAACTGTAGCCGCAGCGCGTGATAAAGCTACTATACCCTTATCACAGGATTAGTGGGAAGGTTGGCAGCTCGAGTTTATTCGACGAAAAATGTATCTGGTTCCTCGACAATCTGAGAGGATGACAATCTGACCGGCGGCTCACTAGGAAATTGCGGATGCAGGGATTCAGAGTCAAGAAACCTCACATTTACAACTGTAGTATCAGTAGTATCTAAAAATTTTAATACTTTAAACGTATCGGAATACAATTAATCTTCAAACATGTGGTAATTATTATTTATCTGGATGTAATATTCCGGGAAAAA
The DNA here is from genome assembly GCF_032445375.1 of Bacillus rossius redtenbacheri. Classification (NCBI taxonomy): domain Eukaryota; kingdom Metazoa; phylum Arthropoda; class Insecta; order Phasmatodea; family Bacillidae; genus Bacillus; species Bacillus rossius. Next base: position 180,906,207 of record NC_086330.1, on the reverse strand, counting down.
TTATGTTAGTTGACATTAAAAAGTATACGAAATTCATCATGTAACGTTTTAAAAGGATAATAACATAAATGTATATGCTTAGATATTGCATATGCATCACACACAATCTAAATACAATCTCACTTAAGTCAGACTACCTAATTTTTTACAATGCACCATAATACAGTTTAAAAGAGGTAGGAGAACCTCTTATCGACGTTTTTCAAAGAATTTAAATTTACAAATATTACTATTTATCTTATTACGATATGTAGCCTACCTTTATGAATACGAATTTACAAAAAAATTATTGAATTTATTACATTACACTTTAACATTACACAAGACTAAAACACTAACAAAACTTAATTTTATATATTGCTGTAGCATATTAGAAGACGAAATAACTCACAAGACTAACATTAAGAGGGCTGCATTACAAATTTACTTTACAGAGGAGAAAATATCCTTTTAAGATATTTCATTACCTCATTGATTACACAATACTGCCGTTGATGTGATCGTAGATATAAAGTATTTAAAAAATATATTCCACTAGCTGACCCGGCGAACTTCGTACCGCCTTAGCGTAGCAATGATGCACTACTTTATTTTGTATAGCTGACCTATCTTAGGTATGAGTACCTATTCAATTTGAACTGGAATCTATAATATCCTCCATATAAAAATGAATCCATAATTCCCTGGTATCACTATAACTGAAAAGGACCTTACTAATTTAATTAAATAAAAAACAAAATATATATTGTCAAAATAGTGTTTATTCCATAGGATTCAATAATTCCACTAATGTTTTTACAAATTGCTATTGAACAACTTGGCATTTTTAAGTAAACAATGAGCTCAATACCACGCGCGCTCTATAAATCAACTAATAGTCTCTGTACCCCTCACTGCTTCTCTCTACTCTAATGCTTTTTGATAAACTATATTTTTAGTTTTATGTTCTGGCGCGTAAATAAATAATGTTGATGGTTTTCCGACACGGGAACAGGCGACATATAATTGGCCATGTGAAAAACATGGATTTTCTAGGTTGATGCCACATACACTTAGCGACTGCCCTTGCGATTTATTTATTGACATTGCAAATGCAAGACACACGCTGAAGCTGATTGTTCCACCGATGTAAAACAATGTCTCGGTTTTCTAAATTTTCACCCACGACAACAATAGCCACTTCATCAATTGTTGGCGCATTAAAACGTCCAGCATGTTCCAAACTAACCCAACACTTTGTACAATATAAATATATATGGTGGTTCAGTATTCTTAAATTTTCTAATTTTCCGTGAAATTTTTTCTTTCATAAGAACCTTCTCCTGACCATAGCAAACACAACAAAAAAAAATTAGTGAAATCGGTCCAGCCGTTCACGCGTGATGCCGTGACCAAGGAAAACGGGTTTCATTTTTATATACAATATAGATTATGTTTATGTAAATATTTTGAAAACGTTGTTGCTTATAGATGCTCATTATTTAAATAATAAAGAATCTTTTACTTTTATGTACTGAACAAACAAAATACTTATAAGTTAATAAGAATAAGCTTAGTTGAGTAACATCGTCAATTTGTATTGAATTCAATGTACATATCGAAAATCATGTACAATGAATGTAACTGATTGAATTCAATAAATATTTGATCTTGTCAAACGGCCATAATATTGATGTAGATTAGGGACCGGAAAAATTCGCGGTTTCGACGGCCGTCAGGATAGACTGCACATTCCCCTGTACGCTCGGGCAAATAACGCCAGTTCATTTGCTGCTGACTTGTTAGTCGTCTCAGCTGGTTTGTCTGTGATTCGATCCTTCTTTGGTTGGAGGTTTATAATTGGTTGAGATTCGTCCAGATGAAAAGTAAGCCAATAGCAAAATCATCTAAAAGGTATATGTATTTGACTTCTAGCCTATCGCCGAATGAATCCGCGAATTTTTCCGGTCTCTAATAAATATAGATGCTCACATGCATCGTGAGAGTCCGTATAAAGCCTATTACAATTCTATAAGTATACATTAAAATGCTTTTAAAATATACATATGCAATATAATTAAAACTTGTTTAAGTAAGATCATCACAAAAAAATGAAAATCATTCAACAGTAAGTTATGTTTTATAAGATTTTAACAAAACACACGTACCATAAGAGAATATTAATCATGCCACATAATTCAACACAAAATACTCATTCCAGTAGGCGCTACGTAAAAATAACTTCTATTTTTATGCTGATCACTTTGCATTGTTTTATATATATCATTATTTCTAATTTTTAATATTCTCTACACATTAACTGAAATTAATTATTTACAGAGTCTTAGCAAATGTTGGTCTGTACCACATACAGTTCGTACGATATCTCTACATGAAACACATACAGTTCTTTATTAGTCATTTCAATTATATTTCATGAACATAATGAAATTAGTATAGGCCCTAGGTTGTTCACTGTTAATTGAGTACTTCTGAAGTATTTTCATTGTGAGTTAACATACATACCAAATGCCATTCTTCCAGTAAAGTTACAAAGAAGACAACAAGATAATATAAATATGTATGTAGTACCATATTTTAAACCCCTATTAAATGAATAATAACTCAATCTCTATTCTGGACAATTAAGTAATATATTTTATTACTGTTATTTGTAACTTAAATAAAATGACAACTAACAAATTAGTAAAAAAATATAATTACGTGCGATATAGTGTGACATTTGACTTGGACGGCAAACGAATATAATAAAATGTCTATGACAATGTTAACTTTACTCATTATTATGGAAATAAACAAAATGGGCAGATAAGCATATTCTACGCTGACATTTAAAAATGCTCAATTCAAAATGAACATTCCCTAGCAAGAAAATTTATTTTATATCACCACAAAAAGTCAAACTGCGGCGTCATTTTCCCGATGACAAACAAAAAAGTTGTATGGTCGCGAATAATACATTCGTATGGCGTCACATCAGCGGAATATTCCCTTGGCATAAATGTGTGAAGTCTGTGGCACTTGTGAAGAAGTAAACCTTCGCTCGAAAACAAAAACAAATGAACGAATAGCTTTTTTTTTTGATTGGATGTGCAATCGGAGACCCCTGGGGTGGTTGAAGAGTGTCAGGTCGGTTGCCAGACCAGATAGTAAAAGCTCAGGGGCTGAGGATTAAAAAGGCCTATCTCCAAATTATTAAGTATAAATGTTGTCATGTAATAGTTAAAGACTTGATTACACCCAGGTTTTTAAACCCATCATGATCATGAAGACACTTATCGGAAGGTAATGTGCAATACATTTGAATGGCGTTTTCAGTTTTTGCTAAATAATTATAAATATAAGCAAAATTTCACTGTATCTGGACAAATCAAAATATTGATAATATTATTTTCATCACAGAAATAATATATGATGTGATAACTAAATTTGAAAAAAGCAGTTATGTTAAATGTATTGTATACTTTCAGTAGGCAAAATTTCCGGTCCCTACCTCTTATAGACTTTGAGAAAAACTGTCTTTTAAAATAACATTGATATAGATAGGAGCACAAATTTGTGACACGGCCTCTTAAAGTTGTTTCTCAGACCGTTAAATTTTATTATTTACGAATACATCAGATACGGTCACCCTCTGTTCTCTCTTTCTTGTTAGGGAATAACGTTGGTTGATTTGGTAACAGACCTTCCTAGCGCAGTTGGATGCTGGTCGGCTCTCGGTGCGAGCAGTTCTGGGTTCGAGTCCTGGGTAAGGAATGGCTGTGAAATTGTATCGTCTGAATTGTGAGTAAATAGAACTAGAAAAATTAAATGAGTGACATCAATAAAATAAGTTTATTGAAAAAAATTACCATCGAGAAAGAAAAACCATTCATATCACTTGCCTTCCATCAAGGCAGGGTATAACCCAGATTTTCCGCCAGTGGGAAACGTAGCGGACATTGCCGTGAGAATGTAGGTATTCCAGGGCAATGCATCGTTCTCATATCGCCCGCCTTTAGCCATATCGTCTCTAATGACTTCGATTTCGAAAGGTCGTTAAGGCCCCCACCTACCTAGATGCATGCGAGGTACATAGCTTCGAAAAAAAAAAACATGCGAATTAAAAATTGTTCAGTTTATCCGAGAACTGTTTTTAAGGAGAGTGAAAATGGCTTAAACGCGTGTTATCGGGATAAAGAAACTCCCGTAATAGATTCTTGAAAGCACTATAGGGACTTGCATTTATCCTTTAACTTGTTTTGTGTTAATTTCTTTAACTGCGATGAAAACCCACGCCAGTTCAAAGCATCATGCGTATTGGAGATAACGCATTTGATATACCAGCGCGCGTTCCGCTTAATAGCGCATTTATCTGTGTTCAACTCGCGAAAATAGTCCTCTATAGCGCGATACAGCTTATCCGAACACAAGAACATTTGCTCACGTCAGATCAATCCTGCTCGCAAAGACACAAAAATTAAAGCTTAGAATATTCTACTTGCACATTTATTACTGTCAACGAAATTATAATAAAAAAGTTTTGTATTTTAACGTAAAGGCATATTGAAAGAAAGGACTAAGATAACATTGAGATGTATTTAGATAACCTGGAATGCACTGGATATAACATGGCCTTGAGATTCAACAGTTTTAATTTTTCTAGCGATATATATAGGCTATAGCTGCAGTACCTAGCGTTACCCGGGCTGAACACAGGGTGAAGGGGAACTGTTTAGAGATCAGATGTAGTTAGTAATTGTCTTCTTAATTTGAATGTCATGTGTGCAAAATAATTTATATCACTTTGAGATCCCGACAGACGTTCTGCCAGTTTATAGTTATTTACCTGGCCTGTATGTAATCTAGACTCTATAAAGCAATATAGAAAAAAAAACTGAAAAATAAGGGATTACTAATATTGAAAAGATTCCATTATCTAGCTAATGCTCGGCATGCATTGCAATGCCTCATTCAGTTTTGTTTTGTAATATGTTTGAAGTTGTTACACATTTACAAATAATATATCCATGTCTCTAAATATATATTTATCTCTATCTAAATCTATAGTCCTATATATCTATGTATCTCTCTATCTGTATTTATCTCTTTATATATACATATATACCTCACACTATCTCTATGTATTCTATATGAGGGTACTGATTGCTTCGTTGCTATATCACACGGGTGTTTTTTACTTGTATGGGAAAATTAAGAATGATAAGGCATCTAGTGCGTGGCAACTTCTAGCGCCTGCGGCATTGTCAACACACACTTCGTACATGTACTGCATGTTGTATCTAACCCCCTCCAACGCATTTCATTATAAATTAGACTTTTAGTAAGGATCCCTAATTTTATTGATAATATAATATAGCCTATAGCCTTCCTCGATAAATGTACTATCCAACACTGAAAGAATTGTTCAAATCGGACCAGTGGTTCCTGAGATTAGCGCGTTAAAACAAACAAACAAACTATTCAGCTTTATAATATTAGTATAGATGAGTGGGAAAGGAATAGATACGGCATTTTGGTTTTAAACGATTTGATGACATAACAATATTTGATCGTGTAAGTGTTCTCACAGCATAAATCCTACATAAGAGATTTACAAAACACACAACGGTGTCTATTAAAAGTATTTTACAGTTGTTTTCATACCCGAAAATAAATTGAAAATCAAATGTCAATGACTTAAGGTAAACTATTTGTATCAGACAGTCATTTTTAACTTTAGACATTCAATTAAATTATGACTTATTCTTTAAAGAAGTTAGACCTATAAAATGATATACTATTTTCTTGTTACAAAATATTGTTGACTTTAAGATTTCGTATTCCAGAATTTATATCTCTTTCTCTTATTTACGGCTTCTCAAAATACCCTTCTTCTCTGCAGATACTACTAGGTGGAGGACCAGGCGTTGCCCGTGCTTTATTTTCAAAATCAAATGTGAACAGTTATTTTAAAACATCGAGAAGATCCAAACATTCGGTTTAAAGAGGGAGACAGATATTTGGCATATCGAAATCTGTTTTGAATGTTAAGAATGCAATTTTGTTTTTCGCGCCGTGAGCAAACAAGTATAATTGTATGAAAATGTGTTGGTTGCTTACATGGAGCGTTTTTCCAGTGTGTTCCCTGAGGTGTGCACCCCTGGAGGTTAAGCCCCGCCCACAAGGGAGGGGGGAAAGTTTTCCATTTCACGGGCAGTTGGCGGCCGGGAGGGGAGCCAGTATAATAATTCGGGGCGGCCGATGCAAGCCATCCCGTGCGGCGCGGCGAGGCACGCATGGCGTGAGCCGCGGCAGCGCACGCGAGGCCCTGGCGACAGGCAGACATCTCGGAGCCAGGGGCGGGCCACAGCCTGCCCCGCAACTGCAGTCACAGTCCTTCCCCGGGCGCCACAGCCTGCCCCGCAACTGCAGTCACAGTCCTTCCCCGGGCACCACAGCCTGCCACGCAACTGCAGTCACAGTCCTTCCCCGGGCGTTACAGCGTGCCACGCAACTGCAGTCACAGCTAACAACCACTATTAAATATTACAGTGGAATAAAGTTGGGTTTTGTACTATTTGTTAAGAAAAAATTATAACCCAGAAATAAATATAAGACTTGCAAATAATTCAGGTAATTATGTTTATTATGTGATAAAAATATAATTTGTTATATTATGATTTATGTTTCAAGTGACAAAGAACTTTCTCGTCAGTAACAACTTCCTGCAATTTAGCAAATATAAAGTTCACGCATGACTTGTATGAACTAGATAACCTAAAAAAATTATTTTTCTTTGTTTCAAACTTTCTTGCCTATTTATGTCAGTGTATGAACAGCTTGTGCTTTGAATTTAAATTCGTGACGCGCGGGGATTCGCCAGTATTAGTATAACATAGCACTTGAAGAGCCTTAAAAACCTGGAAAACACTTGGAAATTGACCAAATAATATCTACAAAACAATGTCAATAATTTTCATTTTCTGTAGTATTTTAATTGTTTTAAACCGGTATATACCTATTTTATTTAAAATTTGTGTGCCGTGTCTGATTTTGCTAATAATTATAAACGCAATAGATACATTTTTTATTAATTTTAAGCACAATCAAATATTAATAATCTTTCTCTGTCACAATTAGTAAATATATCATCTGAAAGTTTGAACAAACAAATATTATTGTTCTCGTTTTTCAGGCTGGTATTGTTATTATAGTTGTATTTATGGACATTGTACAATAAAACATTGTATAGGCAATTGTACATGTTATTAATGTTTGTTGAAATTTGTGTTGCTAAAAATGTTAATTGTAATACATGTAGGCTATGCACTATCTTTACAAATAGATCAACGAGACAGGGATGTTAGTTGGGACAGGAGAACGAGGGATAGCTCTGAGAAATTGGTTAAGGGTCATTCCATTGTTACGGACGGGACAGTTAGACCTTAAAAATAATGTTGCACACTGTCTCAAATATATTATTTAACTGTTTTATCAATATCTGCAGTTAGTCACCCCAAGTACGTATTATACAACTTCCAATTGTTGATGTACGAGATAATTATTAATTTTGATCCTTGAATTATACATATGTTTGGTATTGTTACGGACGGGACACAGTTTGGACAGGACGGCATAGGTGAGTTTTTCACAGAATATTTTCTGTGAATTATGAAGTGATTTACATCCAGTTATTACAATACATGGTATAGTAGTAGTTAGTTCAAACAAGCATAACCTCCTTAAATCATAACTTAGTTTTAATAACCATCAATGAAATGTTTTTGAGAAAGTGACACGTTACGGATGGGACAAAAGTCTGAATGACAATAACACTCTTAATTTAGTACTTTGGCTTAAATAATTTTCTTAATGAACAGAACATAATTACATTTAATAATATCAGCGTATATGATGCTATTAATTGTCCATTTTAAAGTTATTTTTGGCCTCTGAATCAAAGAGGAACACTAAATATTTTCTGAAAATCATTAAGTGGTTTATTATCCAATTAATTTACTATTTAGTATCTAGATAACGAGAAGTTAATAGTACACTATATACTGACATAAAAAAATTAAGTTTTAAGCAACAGTTGAAATGTTTGTTAGTAAGTGACCTGTTACGGACGGGACATGACAAGGGACAATACCACCTTACTGAACATAACAATTTGGTTTAAAGGTTACTCCTTAATGAACACAACAGCAAAAATTCTAACATTATCAGTCATTTCAGTATCGTAAATATTTGTTAAGTTCAGAAAAGCAGATTCTACATAATCGCAGGAATTATCTTTTCAAATTTGTAAAAAATCCTATGTTCTGGAAGTAAACCTATCACTTTTGAAAAGTTCACAACATATTTCTTCCTCGTATCAGTTTTAAAAAGAATGTCCTGGCATCCATCACGTGCAACCTGCTCCATGTAGAAAATCTCAATGCTGCCATCTTCTACTCCTCCCTGGCTCACCACTACATATTTATGATTACTCTGCCCTACTTGCTCAGTGAGTAGGTACTGCCCACCTTGAACATTGTTCTTGGTAAGCTTCTGCACAACACACTCTTCATCTGTCTCCGAATCAGTGTACACTTTACGGTAATATGGAATTCTGTTCCTTGGCTTCAACTCTCAAAGTAAAGATTTTTGTACATTACATTCTTCTAAATTTGTTAATATTATTATAGAAATTCTCATGTGAATGTTGGTTATTAGCACATGTTTAGGTGAATTCGCAATAATTTACAAAAAAAAACAACAAAATGATTATATATTATAGTAAATCTTAAAAATGTTACGGACAGAACAAATCTTAAAAAAGTGATTTATTAGTCCAGAAAATTAATAATCAACATTAAACTTTGAGGTTCTGTTAACATCTAGTTGTGGTATCTAGTCATGTATGACAAACAATTACTTGATTAATATTTTATGCGTATAATAAACTTTCTTACTTTTTTGTTACGGACGGGACACCATCAAATAGGTCTTCAAAAAACACTAGCTGAAACCTCTGAAAAATAACTTTAAACCGCAAACAACATACAGATGGAAGCCAAATGAACTGGTCTTTTCCCTCCAAAACACAGCTGTTAAATAAAAACATATATAACCAATGTTAAAGGAGCGCCAACTTGACTTGTCAATATCATAATACATGGTAATTATTAGGTACCCATTTTAAAATGAAAAGTTATGTATGAAAAATAAAAAATAATCGAAAAATGTATACATTTTTGGTTAATTGAGGATATGTTGTGTAGTTATAGTCTTATAAAAACATTTTATGTTATCTTTTAGTTGTACACACTTTGGTCCTTTTTGGCATGGAATGGCCGTTAACGCAAAAGAGTGAGAACTCTGGCAAGCTCAGTAAACACGCGGACCTCTTTTTTATGCGAGAATATGTTTACCTTTTTGTTGTAGTCCTAGACTTGTGTCGTTGTATACTAGCGACTATTATACAGCTAACGCGCTCAAGAGACGGCTTGGGTTTCAGTATTGTAAACAGACAAATAGTTTTTAGGAACATCATAAAAATATTTCATACACGCTTATTAATTATAAAAAACTTTAGTTAATAAATTAAATTAATTTCAACACAATTTTGGATATCCCATTGATAATGGTTGGTATATTGTGTATTGGATTAGGAATGGGTTTGGAATAAGTATGCAATACTTGTGCACATTTTACATTATCTTGGCACCAGGCTCTAGATTCAAATTCTTACCGCCGCGCCGATTGGAAATAACTGGAGCGCAACCGACATCGCTCTGCGCGATTTATCGATTCACGTATCGAGTCACTCGGAAGAGAGCTCAAACAACGTAACTTCCACAGCCCGAAGTCGGCCGTAAGGTCGACTGAACTCTTACTCCTTGTGGAAATATTTGTTCTCGCTGCGTAGGTCTTTCTGCCTTCAATATTCCACAGCTTCGCAAAGTTTTGAGGGTCGCGTGCTCGTAATGGAAACACACATTACGAGGATCTTAAATCTTTGTCGCACACAACCTGACCAATTTGTTTGCGGAACTATATAGCATGTTTGTTCTGAAAGTTCCTCGGTGGTGCTATATATCATGTCTGTTTGTTGTAAACGAAGTATCGTGGAAGTCTTTGTTTTGGGTCAGTGAGTAACTATACAAGACTTAGCAATATTTAGAACACTTGTCAAAATATTGCAGAAAACGTTTTTAATTGTTTCGTTTGAACTGTTTCCATTTATGAAGGGATATTTGGTGAATCATTATGGTGGATGTCGTATGATTGAGCCCTGATCTGAGTCGTTACGATGTCATTTTTAGTTAAATATGATATAAGGGAGGCCTATTTTGCACCAAGCCTTTATACATAATCATATAACAAAAATCCCAATAAAATTAAATAAAAGTTAAATATTGGGTATCTCTCTCAGAGGTTGCAAAGTTTAGCGTTTAAGAAAATGATTTTTATCTAAATTTAATAATTTTTGTCTGGGATTTCTCTAAACTATTAAAAATTATCTTCTACAATGACAATGTAACTATAGAGCGTGGAGACATATTCTTAATGTAAAAACTGTTCTAAAAATGTAGTTAAATGTATTTCGTGGATTTGTTAGATAACAACATAGCCTATTTGAACCACGATACGTCGCTTCACTTTGATGATTTAACTACAGAGCACTTGACACGCATTCGATGACTCTAAGCCAATTATAAACAAGTAGAAATAGGACTTACACAATCACTTGTTACCCACCATTGGTTGCGACTTTGTTATCGACTTATAAGCACTTATAAAAAAATTTTACTACACATAAACAGTTTGATAGTTTCCTGGAGTGAAATGAATCCGCAAAATAATAATGGCTCTATTAGTTAATACTTCTTTATCTACCACGTCAAGTTAAATTAGATGCTCACTTTTAACTGTAGTCAATGGTTTAAATCATAGGTATAAACTGCAGCGTAAACTTGGTTGATAAGATTCGGCTGACAGGCGAATCAGTTAAATTCACTGTGAAACTGCGTTGGTGTTGTTAGGAATTACATTCAACCAATAAATATTAAATTTGTGTTTTTTCCAATTACATCCCAGACAGTAATTGCTTCATGTTTTAACGAATGGCTAAAAAAAAATACCGCCTGCGTTTGGATGAAACGTACAGAGTAGAGTATTGTGTATTTTAAATGGCTTTTAAAAATTTTAATGTTTATATTTACTACACGTCCCGTAGCTAGATGTCTAGGAAGGCTACGATCGTAATAGGTGAACACAGTTTTTTTTCTACATCCAGCTTATTGAATACTTTTTCACTGTTAAACTTTTTCACCTTAAATTTACAAAGAACATTGGTTACAAATTATCCAAGGATCTCCCCCCCCCCAAAAAAAAAAAAAACATATGTCTCGCTTTATTCATGGCCAAGGTCTACGGAGTTTACTTACTTAAAAAAAACTTACAAGTATTAATTACGAGTGTCGATAAAACCTTTAAAAAAACCTTTTTAAACCACGTGTTTACGCTGTATACAACAGAATACAGTAGTCGGACGTCAGAAGTTGGAATTCAGCGTATTATATCTTTATATTTATTTGTATTTTTTTCTTCAAATTTTGTATATTTTGTAATATTGATTTTTCATTATATTGATAATATAGTTAAAACGCCGCACCTAACATACAAGGAATAGTAGAGTAGCACTCATGCATTAGTTTGCTTTTGTGAGTGTTAAATTTCCTGAAAATATTATCGTGATTGTATGAGGGAAACAAAAAAAAATGTGTATTTACGAACGTAGAAGTTTTACTTTTTTAAAATTTAAAACAAAGTACTTTTATGAAATTTAGTGTAACAAAAATTAATGTAACAATTCTCAGTATTCAATATTAATATACACATGTTTATATAATTATTATTATAATCGAGATAAAATATAAAAAATAATGGAAATAAATATGCTTAATGTTTATTCTGATTTATAAATTTGAGTTATATACTAAATATTAATGTAAATGTATTATTTTGAATTCAAATAAATTATACATACGGGAACATAACCTCTTGTATAAACCCAATGTAAACAATTAATAAACACAATTTGTGTCACTGATATTCCCAATAAATAAATGTTTTTAATTATATGGACCAGTATTCAATACCAATCACTTAATTTCTGAACGCGACTCACACCTAGTTCCGCACCCGCCGCTAGAATTCGCTACCGGAGCAGCTATGTCGACTATAGAATCATCCGATTTGGAGAGCGAAATGTTAATCTATGTAATGAAACGCCTCCGATAAAAATGAAAAAGACTTGAAAAAATAATAAACCCCGGATTGGACCTGATTTTTGACAAGGAGTTAGTTTTATTAAAATAATGCCCACCTTTTTAAAATTATTTAAAAAGATAATACTATATAGTTTCCGCACACGTTAGATGATTATAAATTGATAAGTATTAAATGATGGTTTTACTATTATAAATTTTTATTTTATTACCTCAGCACAATCCTGGAAATTTATTTCGTAACAAACGTAATTAATGTTATATTACTTTGAGTAAAAATAGAGGATTTAGCCTTTCATAGTATGAATTGATCAATCCGATGGACTGAGCTATTTATTTAATAATATTATAGTAATACTATAAACAAAATGTATTCTTTTATATTTGCTTAAAGCACAATTGTATAATCGAGTAATCTTTAACTTTAAAAGTAAAAAAAAATAAGAATCCCCTGCTCAGTTGTGAACCTCGAGACTTTTGTGTATTAGCAGCGCACAATTGCCACTGCGCTATGAAGACAAGAAAATTGTATATTATGATTGTTTTGATACATTTGTCCTTATGATTTTAAAACTTGGAAATACTCTTTACTATTTTTTTTTAGTTTTTCAAATATATTCCAGGGTAGTTCCACTATCATGAAGATTCATTTGCCAATCCAATACGTTTGGTATGTACCCTAACATTAAGAAAGTGACTATACATGGGTTTATGTTTTTACACGTGGGTACTCCATCTTCCTGTGAATATTTCCTGCATGGTGCGCGCGCATCGTAAAAATTCACTCTTGTCATTTTTCCATTGCACGCCATTGAAGTACAACTTCAATAAAGAAATAAAATATGTTGATATATAAATTATAATATATTTTTTGTGTGCATACTTCGTAAAAAAAGTGTTGTTGCTTGTGGCAGTAAAGGCCGTGTGCGCTCGAAGGAAGGCGAGGCGTAAGGACGGTAGTTGGAGCCTCGCTACAGAGAGCGCTCCGCCTGTGATGGGTTCCTTGGAACCTCCTCCCTCCGCGTACCTGCACGAACCTGCACAAACCTGCACGAACCTGCACAAACCTGCACATCCCCTCCCCTCCCTGCCTCGACACAGCGTCGACGGCGCGCGGCGGCTGCGAGAGCGAGGCTTCAAACCCAATTAGACGCCGCGTGATCTCGGCCGGCTCCTTCCCTGCCTTGTTACTGAGGGGGAGGGGAGTGGTTTGTCGGAATCCAACCTCTTTCATAAGCAGGGTCGGCTGGTTTAAGCCACATTGGTTTAAAACACGGTTTAAACCATAGTTTCAACCAAGTGGTTTTTAAGAGAAAAAAACAGGTTTTTTTTATTGTTGTGTTTTTAAATAGCATATCTTAATCTATTAGTAATAAAAGTTAACTCATTAATGTTTCTTGAGATTTACAGAAAGAGAAAATATATAGGCCTACTTTTAAATACAATTTCAATTATCTGAATATGTTGTATTAAATTAATTTGTGAATTGTAGACAAAGTATAAAACTGAAGAGGAAATAAATCAATTATTATTAAATACGTTCTTATTTTGTGGGAAATCCCCGACTGTACTATAAATTTCTATTCTGTCGGAAACACCCATTCTATGGAGAACACTCTTCCTGTGGGGAAATACCCTTTCTGTGGTTAAGTCCCAGTCAGATGTGCAGATTTGATGTTATAACTTTTCTGGTTCAACATGGGTGGTAGAAAGCGGTATATTGTATGGCTTTCATTTTAACATGCTGAGAACAAAAATACCTAACGTAATAAAAAAAGGCTGGTTTAAACAAAAACCTGTTTTGAACAAAAACAGGTTCTTTGGTTAAAAAAACTGTTTTTTCCCCAACTTTGTTCATAAATGTAGTGGCGTTCATTTTTGTATACTATAATAAAAATAACAAAAGAAAAAAATAATTAAAACAAATGTTATAGTTTGTAAGGAATACTTAATTTTTTTTTAACTGCAGCACCATTTGTTATATAATTAGGCCCTTGCCTTGCCTTTCCTTGGATAACGCCACTGATTATTATTGTTTCATCATCACACTTAATAATAAGTTCAAATAACTTAACCACACAAATTCCATATTTTTTTATCACAGGTTAAAGTAAGCTTAACGAAATTCCGTAATTTTTAATTTATTAATTTTGTGAGTTTCAGGTGTAAAATACTTACGAAAAATTTTGGACAAAACGTGAATGAAATATATATTTTTTCCAACCAATCGCTTTCGACCTACTTCTGACGTCACGTGACATAAGTGGCGGACGTGAAGAACTACCCGATTATGAAGTATTTCCTGTTTCCATTTTGTCGCGGGCGTGACGTAGCTGAAATGAACTTGAGGTATTTTGTTTTGTGAATGTAGGTTAAACTGATGCATTGAGTATTTATTTAACTCTTTTTTTTTAAATATGTATTAAACCTTTACGTACAACAACTTTTTCATTCAATTTGTTTCAGACACTATTTTTTTTCCACTTCTCAAAACAGATCAGTTTAAACATACCTATGAACATCGATCGATGGCTGTCGTGTATGGGTTACGTGTGTAATTGCAAGAACATGTTGCAACTAGTTTTTGTTCCTGTTGGTCGCGCGGTTACACAATATTGCTGGAATCAAAATAGCGTGACAGAAAAATATAGTGTTATTCGGAAAATGCTGTTCCCACCATGTACCAAAATTAGAGATAAACTGTAAAATATTTATTTCCTTATACACGCAAAAAATGACAGATATTAAAACTTGTATTTTTATAAATTGACATGTTTGAAAAAAAAAAATGTTTAGATCAAATTTAACATTCAATTCGAAAAATCACCATGCGTGAACACTTCATAGATTACACAAGCGAAACATTAGAAGTAAGCAAATAATAATAGTATAACCAAAGAACCTGTATAACCATCTCTCGAAATCCCAATTCCGACGTTCATTTCAGTAACGTTTGCCCGCGACGCGATGGAAATAGAAAAAAAAACTTCTATTCAGGAAGTGTGTCATGTGGTGCAGACGTCATGGACATGTTTGAACGTGATCTGTAGGAATGAATACTGGCGTGGAATCGCGGCGCTGTGCGTGTCGCGCTGCCGTGATCCGGGCTGTTCCCTCCGAGCGTGGCTCTGGAGGGAGGAGCCGCGCCTCGCTGAGGCCCTATGTGCGGCCATCCGCCAGGACACATGGGTACACCTGCAAAACTCGCGGATTCAGTGACCTCCAGGATAGACTCTACTGCACTCTACACACTCGGACAAATGCCACATGTTCATTGGCTGCTGACTTGTGAGTCGTCTCGACTGAGTGTCTGTGATTCGACACTTATTTGAGCGAGGGTCTCTAATTGGCCCTCATTACTCCAGATTAACAGTGAACCAGTGGTAGTAGCAGCGCTAAGGTATAATTATTTGAATTGTAGCATATCACGAAATGAATCCGCGAATTTTGCAGGTCTCTACACATGGGTAGGGACCGGGTTCATTCACGTCTAGGATCGACTTCACGGCCCTCTGCACACTCGGGCAACTGTCACCTGTTTGTTGGCTGCTGGCTTGAGACGTCTCAGCTGGGTTGTCCGTAATCCGGCCGTTTCTTGGTTCAGGGTTTCTCATTGGCTCGCAGTTCTCTCAATAAGATGTTGGCCAATCGCAGAAGTGTTGCCAACATAGGCGTGCGCAGGACTTCAGTAGTGGTGGTGCCAGATTACACAACAGCCCTATCATTCACAGACCCCGAGCCTAAAGCGGGGGCCCTCCCCCGGAACAATTTGGATTTGAAAGCGCAAAATGGTGCTATTTAAGGTGTTTCCGAACAAAAACATTAAATACACAGATGTAAAAATTTTAACATTTGTTATGACAAATTATGGCTTTGAACGTTATAATCACCAGGAAAACTACTAAACTATTTACAGTTTTAAGCTTTGTTCAGCCATAAAGTAAATTGCACAAATTGTTTGCACGGAATTCATGCTGGTGGCTTTGAAAAACCGTACTTATATGTTTTCTGAAGACGCCAAATAAATGCTAGTAAAAACAAACATTCTCAAATGTTAAGATTTAAAATCAACAACTGAAGGGAGTTTTTGTAACATACCTAAAATATGTAAAATATTAAAATAATAAAAATACACAAATAAGAGTGGGCAAAAGTTTTAACTTTTGGAATACAACAAAAATGTTTTGTCGGCGACTGCATATAAGTCATCGAGTAAGCCTTTCTTTTTAACTAACTAAACGCTCTCTCTTTTTTGAAATAAACCCTGGCGGACGGCGGCTATTATTCCGTGCGCCTGCCAAGTGGAGTGAACAGTGGACACCGAGCGCTCATTCTATGTAATTCGAGGAGAACTATGAGAAGTATTTACATTTCAGAAGTTTCGTAGCCGCGGCCCGCGTGTACAACACAAGTAATTGCAACTGGCTTGTTTCCGTGTGTATAGTTGGTTCGATTGATAATATTGATATACTGATAGTGTTATGAGCACATATCTGTAACTCGAGACGATTGGAAAACATATTTTTTTATTTTTTTATTGGAAATAATACGGATTTTTGTAAGTATGTATTATTTCTGCTTGTAAAAAACAAAATAACGTTAACCCTAATGGTGGTGCCAAGGCACCTGTGGCACCTACCGTGCGCACGCCTATGGTTGCCAAGGTATACTAGTATGGATTTTAGCCTATCGTGAAGTGAACCCGCTTATTTTTCCGGTCTATAAACTTGGGGTTACCGGCAGCTGGTGACAGTCTTGTCTCACGCTTGGATTGCAGCCCAGGGCAAATGGCATCTACCCGGCTTGTTTACATTACCTATCATTATTATTTTGTATACCATCGATAATTATAGTAATTTAAAATTTTTAAATTATTTTACTAATTGTTGGTTTTTGCGAGACCATAAAATAGTGTATTTTTGAGATTATTATTATAGTTGTGTACATTCTGGGAAAAAAAATTATCAAATGTCTCTATTATTTCACAGAAGAAAATTGTTGCGGCAGTCGGTCACTAATAATAACGAGGCAATCCATTAATTATTTGCAATGGTCTAAACTGCCAACAATTTTAGTATTAAATGATACAAAAAATTGATGACAAACGGTGGAAACCAAGATGCCTTTCAGTTACATTAGGTTCATTAAAATAATGTAATTGCTTTTAAAGTTTTGTCTATAACATCTTTGCTCTTTGGGTATATTTAGCAACAGAGCACACGGGAACAAGAACAGCGCTAGTAGCGCTGGAAAGTGAGAACAAATAAATGCCCATTAAAATGCACACTGTAACTACGGATGAGACATTATATAGACGGTGGAAGCGATTCCCCAAGCGCCCCCCTTCAAGAATGCCGAGGTGTCGACAGACCACTGGTATTGCCAACTGAACCGACCTCAAAATTAATAAGGATTACGGGCTTTCGCGATGATTGTCGCAGGTTGCTTGACCTGTAGGTCGAAGACAACAACCGACCTTTCGGTCGACAATGCCATCTTCGTGGCAGAAGTAGGCAAAGCGAACTTTTATTTCATAATTGTTTTTGTGTAGATAATTTTTCAGCGAACGGCAAAATGTATGGTCTTTATTTGTTTTGAAGAATACAATAGTGAAGTATTTTTTAGACATTCTTCAACCAGATTTTTTGATTATAATGAGCAACATCACTGTAAATAAATACTCGTATTTTGCCATCAATTGAAGCTTTAGGTTTTTTTCTTTTTTTTTTCTTTATTAATATGTTTTAACTTTATAATTGTGCTGCGTATAATAATCCTTTTTTTCAATTACTATTCTCTGTAAGCATAAATGTTCTTGACAAGAGGATCGAGCCCACTTAAATTTTAAATGTTCCGTTGCCAGAAGCATTGATGCACTTATATTTACACACTTTATATTCACATGTTTTTGTATTCTTAACGCATTTAACAACATTTGTGCTTATATCGTACGCTGTAAAGACTGACCAAAATATTGCGTGGAACTCTTAATTTTTGATAGAAACTGTGATATATTTAATGTTTTAATAGTACCATTAAATTAAAGGTATTATTTACCGAAGTAGTCTAAATGTGTGTTGCGGAGAAAATCAACTAAAACTCAGGTATTTCAAAATATATATTTATCACGATGCCGAATGTAATTTTGTTGACAAATCTGAAATATGGTTGTTTATACTAACATTATAAAGAAGAAAATTTTCATTGTTTAGTTATTTCGGTTGGGTGTAATATTACTTTGTATATCATAACGCATAGGTACTACGTTTGTACAAAAATCAAAATATAATTTTTCTTCAGGTTTTTATTTTGGAAATAACATAGGACCTTAATTAAATGTTTTTTTAAGTAAACAAAACGACAGGCAACATGCAATTTTATTTATGTATATTATTTTTTCCCATCATTATTATATAAAAAACTTTTAAAAGAGAAAAACATTAACCTCTTATATATTGATTAGTTATCTTACGTGCTTATATAGGAGTTCCATTTTGATTTCGTAAGAAATTATTCTTACTCAGTCGCATATGGAAATAATTTTTGCTAACTACTTCGCTCGCACAGTTTCAGGGCATTGTTCACAGGTGCAAATCTGTAGGATTCGCAATGGAGAGCGGCCCGAGAGTTTGGCACGCGGGGTTAACCGACACGTCATCTCTGGATACGGTGCTTGTATGTTGTATACTGCCCGTGTTTTGGCCTACAGGCATGCAATAACCAGAAAACTTTAATATACAGAAAGTTGTCCATAATTGCATAATTGATAGTTTTGACATGAAACCCGTTTCACAGTCACGATTTTGCAAATACATGCAGGACCCCTGGGTGAGGGGCTTTATAATTCCGGAGGGGGGGGGGCATCCTTATCCCGCCGGGATCTACGCCCATAGTATTGTTGATTCTACGTATTTTACCATTTAAAGAAAATTATGTTAATAATTCTACAAGTTTTTACTAAATGAAAATATACAATTAAATATCAGGCGTGTGTAAGATTTAATTCACAGCAAACCCTTTTTTGATTAATATTTTCTGGAAACCAGTAATGCGCAAGTCTGTTTAGTTTTTAGTTTAAATTAAGGTTAGTTGTTATGCTTAGTATTACTAAAACAAAATTCCCAAATTTATCACCTCTCTCTTCTTTTACCACAGGGGTGCCTAGTGGACATTCAGAAGTACAGATTTAGTAAATATGGAAATACCCGTTAACCTAATAAAACCATATTCATCCGTGAAATCATATATATTTATAATAAACCTACATTAATATATAATTAAAATCTATCTTGCCAAAACTTATTTAGCGAATTTTACATTTTATTTTTTTTATTGTATCTACCTCTGTTACACCTTGAGATGATATTTTAGATAACCTTAAATAAATAAGGTATTTAATAGTATGTTTATTAATCATTGCTAAAATCTTAAATTAAATTTGAATGGATTAGTATTTGATATTGTTTAGTGTTAAAACATTATTGGCAACTTTTCCAACACTATATAATTAGCATTTAAGCAAGTAGTAAAACACAGTTGGTATATTTTGCATGTTTATAAATCATACCGAATAACTTACATTCCCCTTTGATAGTTTCTGAGCTATAAAGTGTATATTAAAACAAAACTGACTGCCTTTTCATTCTTTTGTGGTCAAATACCGAAAAATGTTAAGTGCAAAAACATTATATGATATTCTATAAGGTACGTTATTTTTGCTCACATTTTGACCTTCCCCTAAATTTTCTTGGTGATATAACTTATTACTATAAAAATAACCGACTGCCGTTTCACTAACTTACTTCGGGGAAGAATTTCGAAGGAAAAAAAGAGGCCAAAAGCACCTAATGTTACTAATTATTGAAGTTAATAATGCTCAGTTTCCTACTGCTCACTTAATTTTTTTGGAAATTTAATTTTTTTACTAAACAATTTACTTACTCCTTTTCACCCCCTTTGCAGTCGTATCTCGAGAAAATAAATAAAAAAACATGGCAAATTAACTCATGTATAATTCGTGCTTAGTTTCTTACCTCAAGCTTGCATTGTTTTGGAGGTAAGATTTTTTTATGATAAAACAAAACCTATCCCCTTTTCATCCCCTTAAAGGTTGAATAAAATTTCTCATCCAAATATTAATTATTTCTTAATTATGTTTAATATAACTTAAAAATAAATTCCAGTTATTTTTACCCAGGCGCCTCTTTTCCCACAGGGATGCATATGCTAAGTAAATATGGCTTATCCGTTAGCCATATCAAAAGATCTCATTTTTTTACTGCATATGTACTTCTACTCCAAAATAATTATAATAAACTTACATTATAATGAATTTAAATGCAAATACGTAAAAAATTCTAAAAATTCATTTTGTAACTATTAATGCATGTTGGTCTTTCTTAGTTTCCTAACTTTTGATTTATTAGATACGGAAGTATGCAATTTTTCTTATTAAAACTGAAACCATTCATTTTACACATTTGTAGGGTGGAACTTCGCAAAATAATCAATATATTATCTTATTAATATTACAACCAAATGTTTTAATCCGTGCTGCATTAGTTTAGGAGATATATTTTTTTAAATGAAACAATTCTTTTGTTCGTTTTCACCCCCTTTAACGGCAAATTTACGACAAATGAAAATCAGTACAATATATAACTCTATATGCATGTTATTTGGGCTTAGTTTCTTATTTCTAGTTTTTGTAGATTGGGACAAATGCATTTTGTTTCTTTAAAACCAAACCTTCCCCCTTTATACACATGAATCTCGAAAAATGGTACAAAATGTGTTGATAGTTATGATAGTTTATTATTGGTCCCCAATCGTTTCTTATACTTTATTAGCTTCTGAGATATGATTAATTAATTAAAAACTATATCTACTAACTTTTCAGCCCCTTAAGGCTGAAATTGTAAAATTATATAGAGCCTAGTATTTAAGTTAGCCAAAGACCTTACTAACAAAAAAAATATCTAAATCCGTTCAGTGGTTTTTGAGTGATGCCCGAACAAACAGACATTAAGACAGACAAGCGGACAAACAGGCAAGCAAACAAACAAAGACACATACACTATTTTAAAAACTTTATTGTTTGGTTACAAATAATTGAAATGGCAATTTGAAATAGTTTTTATATAAAATTATGCAAAGTACATACTTTTCACCTCGAACAGCTTATTTTTAGTATATATAACTGGTATCGACGCAGAAGCATCAGAATCGGTATCGTAGATCACTTTACCTTGCTGAAATGACTTCAGACTTCTGTCATTTTACGTTTTCAAATCCCGTAATCGAACTCAATCCCCATTTTGTAGATTCTTTGAAAGAAGAGGCGTACATATTTATTAGCTTTATAAGATAACAAAATTATTGCTTTTTCAAAATAAACAAAAGACAAAACATTGTCTACGTTCATCATCTGAAAAATCATCACACCGACAAAAAGCTCTGCTTAAACTAAATTTTTGGTTGTATTTGGCAAAATAAATGTATGGAGTTGGTTAAAAAAAATTCAACAGAAAATATTTTATTGTAACATCATTATATTTATTTAGTTATTAACTGTATGTATATTTTGCTTGGTGTACATACAACATTTTTTTTTACATTTGAAATTTGACGAGGTTAACAAAATATTTTTTGTAGCAAGTAGGCTATATATTTATTTCGCTATATACAAATATTAACAGTAGTCGAACAAAATGTTTTCCTAGTGCACGTCTATACATTCCTGAAATTTAAAAAATATCCAACTTGAAGTTCTAGCTGTATATCGTCTTATCTCTCAAATAATTCTTAAGGGAATAATGACAATATATGTCAGAGCTTAATTCAACAATTCAATAAAGTTATTTCATGTGAGTGAATTAATCAAGTTTTAGGTAAATATACCTACATATGACAAAGGCATAGCAAATAAATATTACTTTCCTTTTAAAAAAACAATGTTTTTATTGATCTTAAAAATGCATTTACTTAAAGTATTTTAGTTTATCCTAGATATTAATCTAAAATTAATCCGAATGTTCTATTAAACACATAATGTAACAATGCATTGTTTTAACTTTAAATGTTTATATTATAGCTGTATGTGTATTGTATGTGAGTATAGCTTTGGCTGATTCCGTTTTAATATATTAATTTAATTTTTTTTTTGTTTTGTTTCAGGTAAGTCAGATGTTGCGGAATACTTAGTGCGTGTAAGGTAGGCTCTATGAAATATATATATATATATATATATATATAATTAATTATTTATTTGACATTTATGGTACCAAGGAGTCTTCTTTACCTTTGGAATACTTATAATAATGTTTTTTTTCAAGGGCTATTGAATGGAGGCGTTTATCTTTTTTAAATTTGATTACAGTGGCTATAAGTATTAAATTTCAAAATAAAATGTATTTACGATGACTTTAATAAAAGGACAAAATTGTGTATTTATAGCAGTTTTTTAATTTAAAAAAAAATTACTCAAGCTACTAAAATATTCTTGGAAGTTATTTCAGTGTTTAATTTGTATATATAATTTATATATATATATATAATGAACTTAAAATACAGGTAGCGTTCAAATCAAAACTAGTTTTACTTTTGATATTTTGCAGGTAGATGTTGTATAATAAAAATTCAGATACTTTTTGAAATAAGATGTATGAGCAAAATCAAAAAATTGCAACCAGTTCCCTTTTAAAAATGGTTGTTTGGATTTTTTTTTCTCGGTTTAAGTATATGAGACTCTAGTGAGATATTTAAAACTGTGCCACAAAAGCTGTTTTTAAATATGGCAACATAAAAAAATCCCCTTAAATTTAATACTGATATCAAATTGTAAATACCTACTCAACTTGATTTGTAAACATCTTAGCTCTTGGTATGCGGCATTTATTAGGATTAATTTCGCGAATGTACCGGATGTCGAATGAACAGAAATGTGTAACCAGGCTGCTGAAATCGTCAAGAAGGCGGACCCACGTGTAGCTACGAAAAATCCGTATATAGTCACTTTCGTAAACATTAGGGGATATACCAAACGTATTGGTGTGTCAAATGAAACTTAATGATAGTGAAACTACCCGGGAATATATTTACTAAACTAAAATAGTCATAGTAAAAAGTAATCACAAGTTTTAAAATACGTAAGATAAGTGGCAACACAGTGCTGACAATACATAGTTTCCTTTCAAAGTTTAACAGTCTCAGCGGTTGAGAAGCCCAAAGAGTAATTTTTGACGTGGTTCAAACATCTTCATTGGAGAAACTTGTTTTACTTTTTTAATATCATGATATGTAATAATATTGAATTAGATAAATATGGTGACGGTTTGTTTGTTTGAAGTATGTATTTACCGACTGATTTCAGTCGTTTAAGCAAAAACAAATATACAAACATATACTTATTGTTTTAAAATGTTTCAGGTTATTATTTTAGAAATTTCATAGAAGAATAACTTCTAACGTGTGCGGAAACTTTATAGTATTAATTTTTTAATGAATTTCAGCCAGATGGGCAGTGTTTACAAAGCGAATATCCATGTATGACTTTTCCCCGTAGAGGGGTGGATATGGTGTTAATTCAGGAGTGTTTTCCTTTTTTAACTTCTGCACTCGCGTTTAGTTCATTCATAGTTGGTGTATGTACAGTCTGTGTTATGCAACTTGTGTTAAATTTGATGGTCTTCAAAGCTAATACCAGTGGAACCTAATTCCCAACTGTTACTTGCAAAGCTTTACGTAAGTTTTGTTGACGAACACTGTATTTCTGTACAAATACTGTTGACAGAAAAACAATGTCTTAAAGATACGTAGTTCATTGGTACTACATTTAAAGTTGTCAAATCTTAGACAACCCTCATGACGCAGACTATAGATCAGCCTCTAAAAATCCCCGTGTAGTGTTTTCTTTCTGTCATTGGGTTACAAGTACCACGGCCAGTGCAAGCAGCTGCGCGCAAGGCTATGCTCTAATTCGATGGTTCTTTGGATGGCAATGGTCTTCCCGAATTCAGTGCCATCGTTTCTGAACAGTTGGAATGTTCTTCAGTCTCTAGGATCATAAACATGTATTTTGATTATTTCATTAACAAAAATTGCTAATTTATCAGTGATTTACACTAATTTTGTAATTTAAGTTTTCATATTTTTTTTTCAGTTTAAATTCAAACACCAACCACTGACTGTAAGTTAATTTCAGATACACGTCAGTCAGCAACAGATTTTCAACAAATCATATAGGTAGTGGAAACAGTTTCACTGTTCGAAATCGCTTATTCCGAGTGCTTGTCAGGCGAAGGAATCTCGGTTGACTCCTACATCCGGGGATAGTCGCCGCTCCGTCACCCCACCGTGGGCGCGGTCGCAGAAGAATTCAGGCGGGAGGAGGAGGTATCGATGTAATGTCACCTCTCCCCCTTCCCCCGCGAGGACCACCCGGCAATTGACCTTCAGAAGCTGTTTTCTGCGGGCCCGTCAGTCCGCCCTACCCATGATCATGGCCCTACCTACCCGCGCGCTCGTAAACTGCCTCTCCCCCCACCCAGCCTTCTTCGTGTACATTAGATGGGGGGGGGGGGGGGGGGAGAATGTCAGGCCACCGACTCCCTCGTCTGGTATTTCACGGCCTGCGATACGGCTCTCAGCCCTCTTCTGCCGCGCTAATTAGACAATCCTAGATGACGTCATAACATTTTTTTTTACAGAAGGGAGTTGGCATGTAGGGTTCTCGTGGTATTTATTTGTTGTAGGTTATACTCTCTCTCCCCATTCGTCTGTATTCGCCAATTGTATCATTAAATATTATTTAATTATATGCAATTCGCGAAATTAATTTAGGTTAATATTATTATTTTGTTTCGTTAAAAATATTTTGTTAGTTGTAATTTTAATTTTAAGAGATAGTTAAATGATTGTTGTAGGAATTTAATAAAAATTCTGTTTTTAATGAGATTTCAATCACATGGGTGTGGACACGGTTTAACATAATGTTTTACTTCACTAGCAGGATGGTTTGTTTTGTGGTTGTGTACGTATCCAATGAGGTATGACTCGATTGTTTATTTAGTTCCGCGTTACGTATTTGGTCATAATATTATGTATGTTTAGCTTTTACTATTTGTGCCCCAGTGTGCTCCGCTAGGGTTTTGCAAAATTTTAACTCTAAAAACTTATATGCAGTTTTAGGTAGATAGGAAGAAAATCTATGTATATTTTGTCATAATTTTAGTAGACTTTGAAGTGGGCTTCCTTGGCAGCACGGGGAACGTCCTAACAATATTCTTTCTCCTGCAAAAAAAAAAATAAAAAATAAAAAAAAAATGCATGTAGCTAGCTCAATTAGTTTTAGAGACAGTATTATTATAATATAACTGATAGCTGCGAGTCGGCATTTTAATCATGCATGTCAAATTATTTTACTACTTCGCGGTACGGAAACAATTTTGGTGTGTTTTTGACTGTCGTGTCTTCGGATATTTTGTTATATTTTCTTATTGCGTTTTAAAAATAAACTCCCACAGATTTTTAAATAACTTAATAATTAAAATCACATTTAAAAAAATGGTTGTCTGTAAAGTCGGTTTACGGACGATAGTTTAACGTGACAACGTCATAACAAAACATTGATGAAATGATTGATCCAGAAGAATAGGAAGTATCATATTCGGCCTGAGACTGAGCCGTAATAGGTTTTTGCAACCAAACCATTTAGGCATTAAAAATATTATATTCTTTAAGGAAGAATTTTTTTTTTAATTTTTCTATCTTTTGTATGATAAAATCTACCTCTGCATACTTTTATGAATAAAATTGAATCATTTTTATTGAATTATCACTATTTTGTATGGATACAAAGAATGAGTGAAATTAAATGTACAATTTAATTAATAAATTTACTTTTATTTGCATTCATTAATTCAAATATATTTATTAATTTTGAAATGTTGCGTGCGCCGTATTTATTTTTACAAGTTCAAAAATAATTCGCAGTTGCTGAGATTCCAACCGATGACCTTTGAATAGGAAGTCATCCATTCTATCCACACGGCCACGACAACATACTGAGAATAATTGTTTTAGATGGTATAAATTAATAATATTCCACGCACGATATTTGTTTGAATTTCTTTTAAGTAGCATATTCTCTGTTGGACTGGAAATATTTACACGCTCGTGGGCTCATAACTATAATACGGTGTGTGATTTAGTTGATCAAATAATAACTCATGACAAATAATTACCAATATCAAACTAAAGCGTGAAAAGTTTCATACCAGCAATAAATATTTAGTTACACATCTAAAACAATACTCATACAACACTGTTTAAATATACTGATTTACAATAGTAATTAAAATAATAAGTACTTGTAAGAACGCAATTTCCTTGCGAATATACTCCCGTGGCGCGGTGTACAACAATAACCTCGAACCCCGCCTATCCCTGCAGCATGGCGAGGTGAAACCTGAGCAGTACGCCACCACGTGCCGGCCGAGTTCTCTGTACCGTCCGCAACATACCAGAGAGATGCCACGCATGCGTAAACAGGACACATCCGTCGGTGGTCGTCTCTCGGGGCGTGCGCATCTCTCTCGCAGGCTGTTGGCTGGGAGATCCCTGCGCCCTATTGGGTAACCGAAGGCTGGCAGTGCGTGCGGGATTTGCGTGCGTACGGGAGGCGGCCTAGCAGCGCCATCTGCTACCGACCGCGTCCCGCGGGTGGCGGATACGGGAGCCCAGCTCGAGAGTTGCAATCTCGCTGGGGTGGCTGTGAATAACCAATAGCAGTCCGCGGACCAATGGCCGGCCTGTGGAGTCGTTATCACGGCTATCGGGGTGAAAGGTAGCCTGAATGCAGCTCGGCGAGTGGCAGGAAGCAGCTTCGTCGGCGAAGGCACCGCAGGGGAGCTCGATGTGCCATAGTAGCGAAGTGTAGACGAACTGCGGGCTGGAACTTGCGGAGCTGTGAACTGCTGCGCGCGCAACGGAATTGAAATGCATCGGAACTCTGAAGGAAGACATCAGGAACCTTCGCTGAGGATACTGTAGGTCTGGCAGTAGTAGCCTCGAGCGGCGCGACCTTCAACCGTCTCGGGGATTTTGGGTGGCGAGGTTGGTTCCCTCCCCCCACCCTGGCTTGAAAAGTACTGCTGTTAACCTGAAGAAGGAAGATGAAGATGACGCAACGTCAGGCTGCCTTTCGCTCCGTGTGCCCGCAGTTCGAGCCGGTTTACTGGCTCGTATGCCCACTTCTGTTTTAACTGTGGCTGCCTGTGCAGCTGTGGCTGGGCTGACGAGTAAAGTCGCCCGCCCCTGGGGGCGCTTGCGCCCCTAGTTAATAACAACCCAGGAGTTCCCAAACTTTAAATGCGGGCCCCAAGGCCCAAGCACCCAACTCCAGCATGGTTGATTTTTCAGCCCCTCCAACTCTTCTTACCTGGACCCTTCTTCCGTCTTGTCCAGTAGTTACCTGCTTGCTTAATGCATGTTATTTGATCCCCGCATGAACCGGCCCAGGGTTTTCCCTGTGTCTATGCAGGTTTTACCTGGGTCACATTAGCTAGCTTTTAAGCTAGGCGACCAATGGGGCGTCAGTCATGGCGCCAATCGCAGCCATGGCTGGCCAGTAAACCCCAATAAGCACACGATGCACGCGCCCTTCTCCCGCATGGTTAAAAACCCGCATAGTAGAGTGTATAGGCTTCGGCCTGAGACACACCTAGGTCCTTCCCTAACCTGGACCCTCCCCTACACACTTAAAATTAACTTAGGCTAGGAAAAAAAAATAAAAAAAATCAGGACACATCCGTAGTGGGACATCCGTAGTGGGACATTTTCTCGTGCGTGCAGCCAGCGTTCATCGATTTATTAGACGTTGTCACGTCAAAAATGCGTTTATAATCCAATGGTATCAATATTTAACCCATGGAGGTATTAGTTTGTGGATTGAAAGTCTGTTCTTAAGTTGAAGTCAACTGGTTAGTAATTGGATATCAAAACAAATTGTAGCTGCATAAATGCTAATATGCTATAAATTTGTTTAATAGATAGATAGGAACTTGATAACCAAAATCGTAAAGATGCCATCATATAATGAATATAAATAAACAAACACAATACCAACACATCTGCAAGAAATTATCATTAACTTAATATTAACCAAAAAATGTTTTGCTATGCAGACATGAAAGCGTAGTCAAGGGTCGTTCTCATTTTGACTCAAGTATTAACATGGCAACGATTGTACATACCAACGCCATTACTTCGTACCACCATTCTTCAAGAAGATATTGAAAATATTGTTCATTTGAATTGTTGAAGCATAGATACGGTAATTTTGGTTTTTAACATTTTTTCATACATATTATAAAACGGAAAAACAAAGAATACTGATAAAGTCCAATATTTGTTTTGGTAGTTATGTTATACGTTTTAAAAGTATAAGTATACTTTTATAAAAATTCTAAAATAACTTATTTTTAACTATGTACTTTATATATTCAGACGATATTTGATTTTTACATCATAACGAAAATAAAATTCATTTTTTAGTCATTTTACACGTCTATGGATTAGAATCAGGGTAGCTATTAGGTTGAAGACGTATTTTCTTTCTGTTTGTATTCTCGTTTGATTTTTCCAATCCGTGGCTAAACGGATACAGTTTCAATGATATGTGCCGTAGTTGCCTTTACAGCCATTGTTATTCTCCCGTCGTTGATGCTTTGTACATTGCTTGGTTGATTATTCAGTTTGTAAATGAAATTGACGGTTGAGAGAGAGGCAGCCAAGTGAATTCGAAATGGACTATTTAGGCAAACTATCCCTGCCTTTCTTCGTAGAGACTCGAACCGGGGGCCATTTTCATCTGAATTTAAATGCGGGTGGTCAGGCACCATAATGCGATAAGCACGTGACTGGATTTTTCGACTGTGTTTCAACCCTTTAGAGAGCCAGCCGAGAGAGTCGCATGGCTCTAACTCATTACTCAAAGAGGACTGCGAAGGAAAACTTTTTAAAGACAGATGAAAGAGGAGGAATGAGGGCGCAGGAGTTGAAGGGAACAGAGAGGAGAGAGAGAGAGACAGCTTTCGGCTACGGTGACACCATTGAAATGTACGCCCAGACCAATTCCCCTTGTTCGAGTCCTCGATCAAACTGCTCCCCCCCCCCCCCCCCCCCTCGTTGACGCGATCCCTCCCAGGACCTTTTTTCTCCGTCCCACCTCTGTCCTCCTCACCTTGCTCCAGAGGGTTTCACTTTAGCCCGCCACGACCCCCCCCCCCCCCCCCAAAGTCCTGGCGTGAAGCACCGGCCTGGGGGATGGTAATAACCTAATAAATATGTATGCGGCCTGCTTTGACTTTCATATCGCCGTTCTAATCAATTCCGGGGCCTGTCTGCGATGAAACCTCCGAGCCCTCCGTAGCCTTTCTTGCGCGCCAAAGAAGAGCCGGTGGAAAAATTTGTAGATTTGGGAGAGGGGAGCAAAAAAAAAAGATTTGTAATTGTAGCAAATGGGAGTCTATCTGTGGTACACTCGTGCCCCCTGTGTACAGGTTAGCACATTCGCCTTTGGCAACCCCCCTTCTCTCTCACTCGCACGTCCCCCTTTTACCGACGTCTCTCCAACCTCCTGCATCACCTCATCTCATCCCAAGACACTTCCTCTTTGCAGTCATCTCTTCCCTTTCCTCTTCACGTCTCCACTCCATTTTTTTTACTTGCTTGGCAAGGCCTCTGTAAAAGTTTGTGTCGTGTACAGTTATAGGAGCGAGCGAATTCTTTCTACCCTCTTTTCCTTTTTTGGTCTTTGGTAACACATTACCCACAGGACGAAACGCTGAATATGAAATTGAATTTTGTCGCCTCTTTTTTATTATTATTTTTTTGAAACGTGACGCTTTGTCGCTTAAGACTGAAACGACATTTGCGGCGAAGAAGAATTTCATAAGGCTCGAGGAGATGGATTTCCCTGTCCTCTACCCTTAGTCATTAAGATATGGAAAAAATAGTATATTTTGCATTTCTTTTTACGTTTCGCCTTCCAAAAGGCTATGGTTAGTGCCCTGTGATTTCTTGCGAGCGCGGTTGTCATTAGTTCAAATCCTTTGGTACGCTAACGAATTTTTTGAGAAGTAAGAATGAAGAAACTCAGAAACCGGCAAAGGAATTAATAGGAAAATAATTATGCTTTTTTTTGTTTTCTATAAGAATATTCGTGATGAAAATTTAAACCAAAGGTTGATTCATTCACACGTATGGAAGCAAACTTAATGTTTGAAGAAATATTACACTGCAACATTTAATAACATGTGTGAATTGTTAATGATTTAGTAAAATTAGAAAACGTCAAATTTTTAACAGTAATTTTCGTTGAGTATAATACTGCATCGCTCGAGTATGGTTAAAAACTTTACGTAATTGTTTTTGTTACAAGTAATTTTTATTGTATTTTATGCGCGAATTGTATTATTATATGGTGCTAATTATAATACCACGAACTACATGAACCTACCAAACGAAGATGTTACCATGACTTGTCCAAACGTCATTACTTCGTTCTGTCGATGTGAAGAAAAATAAAATTAATGAGTGGGAGGTAACACAACGGTTAGCACAAATCAACATACTATTAGAACTATTGTTCCTCTGAATTGGTAACAAGTAAAATGACAGTCACAGGTATTGAGAAAAAAAAAAGCTTGCCGGAGGAACAAGTTTTCTGCTAAGATATATTATTTATATAAAGACTTACGTTACCTTAATACCTTATGATTAAAGAAATAATGCTAAATTACAGCTTTAAACTTAACGCTAGAAGAATTCTGGTAACTAAAAAAAATTGCTCAAATAAAAGCAACAATAAAATCAAATATTTAACCATCATCAGAAATAAAAGTTAAGTGAATCAGCTATGTTCACTGTTACAGGAATGTTCAACATTAATATTAGCACTAAACGGAATATGTGGAAAAATAAGTTACAATATCCGTACCACAAAAGTGAGCGTTTGTAAAATTACTAATTATTATAAAACAAATTAATAGGAATCACTTTTAACACACAAAATACAATGGAAAAATATTTATTCATTCAAATAAAATAATTTTTAAAAAATTAGCTAATAAGTCGTCGTAACTATATTTAATGAAAAAGAGCACAAGCGAGCTGTATTTAACTACACCCATCCCTAAATTTACCCTTAATAATAATGAGATCAATCGCCAAAAACAAACAAATGCTTTATTATTTTCAGTAATGTAATCATGGGCATATGAGCCTAATTACTTTCTTACGCATTGCAGCCTCGAATACGAATTTCGCAGTTTGAGTCTCGCTCATTTCCTTACTGCAGCGTAACTGACAAATTTACAAACAACAATTCGTTGTATTAAGTGGCTCCGAGTCCATCGCTGTATCGAAGGTAGTTGAGCTAGTTGAGGCAGTGGTGAGTTCACAATTGGACTCATTGTAAGAAGTGTGTTTTTTTCCAATTCCTGTTTGTTTTTATTAATGTCAGTTAGAATTTTTTTATCGCTTTGTAGAAAATTTCGAGAAGGATAACTTACAAAAGGCCACGCAGATATATTTTTCAGTCCGTATTAAGTATTCGGCCGCGTGCCTCCATTACTAACGACCTCAAGATTCGACCAGGATTGATATCGTATCTAAAAGAATAAATTATTTTGAAGGTAATGTCGTCTCATTTCTACGTGCGAATAGCGTGCACTAAAATTTTTAACCGAAGCCCGCAGACGCCTCTTAAAGAATTTTGTAGTTTACAAGTGTAACGTTTGCCATAATGTTACATGTCTATTACTTTCGCTACTGGTAGAACCGAAGTCTCTCTCTCTCTCTCTCTCTCTCTCTCTCTCTCTCTATATATATATATATATAGTTTATTAAGATGAGTAACGCTTTGTCTGGGTCATAAGATCGTAATTAATTATTCAATAACATTAACGCATTACATAATAAGTTCGTTTTGTATTACATATTAAGTTCATGTTATTTTTATTTGTAACATCTTAGCTCTCTGTGTATACGACATTTGGTGGGAGTTATTCTGTAACTACGACAGAAATGTGTAACAACGGTGATGCTGTATGTAGCGGATGGCGCGAACCAAAGTTCACAATTACATAGGGAAAATATATAGAACGAACTGTTTAAATAATTTTTACTTAATGGGCAGCGTTTTAATAAAAATCCATTGTCGAATTCGTGTCTATTTATCTCGCTTGGCAGTATTTTGAAGAAGTCTATGTTAAAATTTGGTGTTCGAGTATCGTATTATAAGTGTATTTGCAGCATGAGAACTCATGAATTTGCTCTTTACTGAGGTTAAATGTTACATATCAGTAGCGAGTACTGAAAGACTTGCTACTTTTTTTTTTACTCTCTAAAATGTTTGTATTTAAAAATATTGTCCAGTAATGAAAGTTTTAATGAGTGTATTCGTAGCAGTAAGAATTTACGAAACCTTGTAGATTCTTATATCCCGTTTTATTTTTTACATAGCCTATCTTTATTAAAGCAAGCCTACGGCTTACTGAACAAATTAGTGGAAAGAAAGAGCTGAACACAGCATTCAGAAATGAAAAAAAAATGGTAGGTGAATTCACCAGGATTCATCCCTCCCCCCCCCCCCTCCACAGGACAATAGTGCAGTAAATATTATAGATTTAATTTTGTGATTTCACAGGAATTAACTTTGTAAACTTGTTAAAGTCAGCCTTTGTGGCTTAGATAAACTCTACACGATTATCAGTTCCCCTGTCGTAATATAACAACTTTCAAAAAACTAGGAGAAACGTTATTTGTGGCTTTGAATGCTTATAATCTAATTAAACTAATCACAATATAAACTAAAGCAACAAATTCATAAATCATTGGTAGTAGTATATGAATGTATGTCCGGCGGCAGGCTTCCAGGCTGTGGAGCGTGTGGGCACGTCCGCCATCTTGGATTGTGACGTCACGGCGGCCATCTTGGATGACCTTGACCTTGACCTTTGACCTTGACCTTTAATTTGATCCTCAAAAATCGCCAAAATCCGCCAAAATTGGGCAAAATTTGCCCAAAATTCCTCAAAATTCGCCAAATTTCCATTTATGTGGAAATAAATTCCGCCAAAAAATCTCAAATAATTCCACAGTTCAAAAATTAGGATTTCGAAAATCCTCAAAAGTCGCTTTGCCCTAGAAAAAACGAAAACTCCTAAAAGCGGCTTAAAACTCCTAAGAGCTAGCCGCTTATAAGCCGCCGACCTTGAAAATAAGGATGTCATGGCAGCCATATTGGATGATGACGTCACCGTTACAAATTTTGTTACGGCCGCCATCTTTAACTTTTTTATTTATTATCCGATTTTAATGAAAAAAAATTAAAAATTATAAAAAAAATCCATTTAATAAAAAATGCATAAATTTCTGGCTTGTACAAGAACTCTATCTTTGCTCAACAATGATAAGTTTACAAGCTATCAGAAACTGTTTATGCATTTTTTTTATTTTTTTTTTAAATTTATTTTTATTTTTAAATATTTTATCCTGTAATTTTATGATATCAAGGAAAACATGTGTTGGTTTTCTCCGAGTACTTCTGATTAATCTGGTCAATATTATGATGGTTTTCTCCGTGTGCTCCTGATTATTCTTGCCAATATTATGATGGTTTTCTCCGTGTGCTCCTGATTATTAATGTCAATATTTTGATGGTTTTTCCCGTGTTCTTGCAATCATTCCTGTGGTTTCTTCAAGTGTTTCTGACTATTCTGAGGAACCGCTCTCTGTATGGATTTTTTTTTTGTCTAATGAGACATGTCATTTTAATTGGAGTTACATTTAATTCGATAATTTCTGCTACTAAATCAAAACTTGCAATTTTTTTTATCAGGTGGAATTAACAAATATCATTACTCAGTCAAATTAATATTACGCCATGAGACATCTGTGGAGCACCAACATGCAAGACGAACTTCCTTTTCCTTGGAGTCTATCGAAGCCATCCTTCTTTTGCGATCGTTAGTGAGCATCAGGCATCCCGCATAAAAGAACTAAATATTATTTACCTGCAAGCAACATGTGTCGACATCTGTTGTTGAAAAGCAGAACTACATGCATAAAGTACTTTTGCATGAGATATATTAATTATCGCTGATGAAATAATTAAAAAATTATATTTAAGTAATATATCTAATTTAAAACTCTTAGTTTGCATCTGACATTAGTCTCAGTAACTAATATGAATTCTGATTTGGGATCTGACGCTGTATCGAAAGAACATAGGTGTAAGTTTTGCAGTAAAGAGTTTATCTTGAGAAAGAATAAAAGACAACACGAGAAGAATGACTGTGTTAAAAATCCACTGCGCAATATGATAAGTTGTGTTCGATGTAGCAAGTCGTTTACGCGGAGAGAGAGCCTAAAAAGACATGGCAGAACTTGTAGCGCCAAGCCTGCGTACAAGCTAGAGGACAACGATGAATCTACTAGCCTAAGGAAGAGTGATCTGCATTACGACAATAATTTTCTTGGCTCTTCCGATCTCGACAAAGAACTAAAATTGAATGAGGATGATGATTTACGGAAAAATGAAGACAATGGAAGAATCCTTAACGTGAAAAGTGAGAATATATTCCAGCCGAATTCAAGTAGTTCTTTCCTACTTTGTAAAAATGATGGACTCCTAAAAAGGAAGCATGAAGACGATGAAGACACTTCAACATCATCAACATCGAATTATTATGGTAAATTGGGTGAAGACGATTCCTTCTATGGTGATTGTTACAGTGACTCTGAGGCTGCTGACAAAGACATAGCCTATGATGAAGCACCTAAAGCTGCCAAGATCGAAGAATGTGGCGGTGTCCTGAGACCGAAACGTTGGAAACGACGTGATATATTAAATAAATCTGATCAAGCTTGTGATGATCACCGTCTCAAACATGAAAGTTACCTTGAGGTTGGTGGTAAAACGGAAGACACCAGAGATCATAATATTTATTATAAAGGTGCAAGGAAGATGGTGGTAGAAGAGAATGATTACACATCATGGAAAGATCCAAACATATTGGTTGACCGGTTAAGACTTCTACATGGTTCCCTTTGTGCAGGAAACTATTCGTGCATCAAAGAAATATCCTTCATACTCAAGGAACTGAGGGAAGCTGGCTACATACAATAATGGCTTGATTTACTTGCATTTGTATAATGTAAAGAAATAAAATAAATAATTTAAATTATAAGAATTTAATGTTTTTATTTCTTGTATTCTGATTTCTAACTAAGACTTAGATCTCGTAAATTTTGCATCCTTTTTGCTTTTTTTTTTTTTTTTTTTTTTTTTGTTGATGGAGCTTCCAAATGTGCTTCCTTATTCGATGGTGCTTCCAAAATGTGCTGCCTTTATGATAGTGCATCCAAAATGAGCTGCCTTTTCGTTGTCGGTGCTTCCAAATGTGCTGTCTTTTCGTTGTCGGTGCTACCAAATGTGCTGCCTTTTCGTTTTCGGTGCTTCCAAATGTGCTGCCTTTTCGTTGTCGGTGCTTCCAAATGTGCTGCCTTTTCGTAGTCGGTGCTTAAGAATGTGCTGCCTTTTCGTAGTTGGTGCTTCCAAATGTGCTGCCTTTTCGTTGTCGGTGCTGTCAAATGTGCTGCCTTTTCGTAGTCGGTGCTTCCAAATGTGGTGACTTTTCGTTGTCGGTGCTGCCAAATGTGCTGCCTTTTCGTAGTCGGTGCTTCCAAATGTGCTGCCTTTTCGTTGTCGGTGCTTCCAAATGTGCTGCCTTTTCGTAGTTGGTGCTTCCAAATGTGCTGGCTTTTCGTTGTCGGTGCTGTCAAATGTGCTGCCTTTTCGTAGTCGGTGCTTCCAAATGTGCTGCCTTTTCGTAGTCGGTGCTTCCAAATGTGCTGCCTTTTCGTTGTCGGTGCTTCCAAATGTGCTGCCTTTTCGTAGTTGGTGCTTCCAAATGTGCTGCCTTTTCGTTGTCGGTGCTGTCAAATGTGCTGCCTTTTCGTAGTCGGTGCTTCCAAATGTGCTGCCTTTTCGTTGTCGGTGCTGTCAAATGTGCTGTCTGTTCGTAGTCGGTGCTTACAAATGTGCTGCCTTTTGGTAGTCGGTGCTTCCAAATGAGCTGCCTTTTCGATGATGGTGCTTCCAAATGTGCTGCCTTTTCGTTGTCGGTGCTTCCAAATGTGCTGTTTTTTCGTAGTCGGTGCTTCCTATTGTTTTTCCTTTTTTGAAGGTGCTTCCAAATGTGCTTCCTTTTTTGTTGATGGTGCTTCTATTTTTTTAATGTTGTTTTGACTCTAGTATTTTAGTAAATTGTTCTTGATTTGACTAGCGTATTATTCAAACCGGTTAATGTATATAAACGAGTCCTATACAGCAGGACGCTTAGTTTGTTACTGCCGTTGACGGTGTACGGATCACCTAGTTTGTTTCTTCTGGTGTATAAGTCGCGTAATTGCCTGTTCTTGAGACTTCGATGGCATCTTTACCGACTTTAACGTCGTACTCGATGGAGGATGTACCATCGACTACGAGAACCATGACGTCGGCGCCGACGATGTTGGAGCAGATCCCGTTGGCAACGCCTCTGACAACGCTGGAGGAGACTTCGATATGTGCTGTTCCACCATCAGCTGAAGTTTCACCATCTGCATTCCAGACTTCAATTCATGAAGAGCGTGCATCGCATCAGTGCAAATATTGTGACGCATCATTTACTAGAACTTCAAATGCGCGCAGACATGAAAGGAGCGGTTGTTCTAATAATGTTCAAAGAATACATTTTCAGTGTATTAAATGTAATAAACTAATTTCACGTCTCGATAGCTTACATCGTCATTATAAAAAATGCTCCGAGACGTATAATGAACATGGTTATTGTTTCGACTCATGTGTTGTACCGGCTAATGAGACTATATAAGTGATATGAACTTCAGTCCGTCTCTGGCTGTGGTGATGAACGGATCGTATAGACATTTAAAGTCATGTAAAAGGCTTAGTACGTACAATAAGAAGACTGTTTGAATCGAGAAATCCTCAAAACTTTAGTAATTTGTCAGTGTTTTTTTTTGTACTTGTAGTAGTGTAGTATGTATGAAATAAAAGTTTTTTTAAAAGAACTTGCGGTGTTTTTTATTTTCTCAAACCTTACACTTTAGTGGTACTTTTTTAAAATATTAATGTTGTTTTGTATCGACAAGGGATCGAACCACGGACCTTAGTCGATCCAATCAATCAGTATATTGATTACAAATTTATTTAATGAATTTTGAACTTTTTCCCGAATCTCTAGCATTAAAATTACGAATTTCCAATATGGTAGTCTTGACGTCTGATAGGATGATGGTAGTAGAGGATTTAAAGTCTCTTTACGAAAGTTTAACATGGTTTATTGAAATTATTATTTTTTCATAAAATTAAACATTATTGCATCGATCGGGTATCGAACCGAGGACAGGAATCGATCGAATCAATATGTAAATTAATGAGTGATTTATTTAATGAATTTTGGAACTTTTCCCGAATTTCTAGCTAAATAATTACGGATTTTCAAGAAGGCGGCCAAATTTCAAGATGGCGGGTGTCACAGTAATAAATGATTACTGCACTCTATCGGATAAGAACTAAACTAACATGGCGTGAGCGCACTCTCGCCGACGATACATTGATGATGGCTTCCAGCATCAAAGACAAGATGGCGGACATGACGTCATACTAGATGACGATCTATATGCTTTGAAAAAAAGTGGTGGGAGTCAGTCTGCCAGCATACATTACAGGGGGAAGGATCGGTCGTCATTTTTAATTTTTTTGCCCTCACTGGGTTCGAACCGAGGACTCCGAACTCCGTGTCGTAAAAATATAATTTTTATAAATCTTTTATTAAAATTTTATTAAATGGATTTTTTTATAATTTTTAATTTTTTTTCATTAAAATCGGATAATAAATAAAAAAGTTAAAGATGGCGGCCGTAACAAAATTTGCAACGGTGACGTCATCATCCAATATGGCTGCCATGACATCCTTATTTTCAAGGTCGGCGGCTTATAAGCGGCTAGCTCTTAGGAGTTTTAAGCCGCTTTTAGGAGTTTTCGTTTTTTCTAGGGCAAAGCGACTTTTGAGGATTTTCGAAATCCTAATTTTTGAACTGTGGAATTATTTGAGATTTTTTGGCGGAATTTATTTCCACATAAATGGAAATTTGGCGAATTTTGAGGAATTTTGGGCAAATTTTGCCCAATTTTGGCGGATTTTGGCGATTTTTGAGGATCAAATTAAAGGTCAAGGTCAAAGGTCAAGGTCAAGGTCATCCAAGATGGCCGCCGTGACGTCACAATCCAAGATGGCGGACGTGCCCACACGCTCCACAGCCTGGAAGCCTGCCGCCGGACATACATTCATATACTACTATTGGTGGTTGGCTTGGGATGTTGATCCGGGGGGGGGGGGGGGGCAGGGGGCCCAGGCCCCCCTGGAATTAAGAAGCTCTCACTGGCCCGCTTGCGCTTGCCAAATAGTAACTGTAAGATGGAAATGACAACATTAATTCTGCGGCCTTCCCCCCCCCCCCCCCCCCCTTTTCTACTAGGGAACCCTGCAGTTTTTAACCTTGGTGGCAGGGATTAATTCCACTTTATAGTGAAACAAAGGTTAATGTATGTGAGTTTAGATGAATATTTGTCAGGAGTAAACTAGACCACGGTGAGAAATGAATGTGATCAAACCTAAGGCGTTGAATGGGAAATCACGTGGTGTTTATACGACACAGAAAGTGCGAGGGGTTCTGTTAGTGTCGGGCTTTGGACTTCACGACGCACAGCGGGATGAAAGGCCAGTTAGGACGGCCAAAAATCGATATTATCATACCCCATTAACGCCCAGTTAACCTCAGCAACGTTTTGCTACCGTATTAAAACCGTTCTGAGTAATCTTGAAACCGTATGGCAAGTCAAGATTTTATCAAGTTTAGCAGTGCACGTATATTTTTTCTTCGTGCAATATTTATTTCTATGGAAAATATAATATATTCAGAAATTACTTTAAATTAATCAGTTATGGATTGTGAAAAACCGGGCGAATTTTACTTCAATTAATTTAATTCCAGCAAGATTGTAATTATTTATACTAAGAAGGAGCGTGTTTATTAAAACTTATTGAACGGCATAGTTTCCTTATGCCAGAAAATATGTCTACAAACAAATGGTCCTTCACCTTATTCAGTAGATATTAATAAATTTTCGATGATGGTTGGTTAAGCAAACGTGCGTCACGTGTTTACTGGCCGGGTAGATATTGGCGTGTTGACCACACTAACTCGCTACTGCGCACCGCCTGCCTTTATCCACCCCTGCCCGCTGTGGCACTTAGGCCGTGTTGCAATAGACACTTTTTGTTTGCGGAATGGTCATGTGGTCGACAATATCTGTTACGTGTTTTCGTGATTATTATTTTGCTATTCGCCCTACTTCGAACATTACAAATTACAAACAACGATTAAATCATAAAATCACGTCATGTAGGTTTAACCGCTCCAACGAGTGCCGAACACATGAAATTATTAGTATAAATTAACTTTAATTTGCGTTATAAAAACTATTCCGTAATTAAAATACGATATTTTTTGTTAGTGGCATGTTATGTTTCTGTTATAAATATAAATATATTTTTTTTAATTTTGCAAAATAAAATTAGAAATTTATTCAGGAAATTTTGAGTGTTGTGAATTAATAAATATTATTTACTTTAGCTTTCGGAGTACCGACATATAAACGCATAACTATGAATAGTGTTTAGTGTCGGGATCGAACCTGCGATCTTCGCCACGACTATGGCGATCATGGCTTCCGAAGACCTCTAGGTATTCGTGTCGAACTCGCGCTATACTTTCTCACCATCAGTGCAATAATTGCTGCTTACGAAATACGAAACGCAAAACGTAAATCGCCAAGTGTTAGAAACAAGGACATGGCCACAGGCTCGTAGGTATGTGGCGCGGGGTGAAAATTGGTCACCTGCAACTTTTTCTTCATTTGACAGTTCTCAAAAGTGGCACTAATGATTTATGTATGTTTGTTTCTTTCCGCCACTGTCTAAGTATTCTTTAGTTGGTCCTGAATCAGAATAGTGAAGTGTTAGGGGCAAGTATAGAGTAATCCAGCCAGACCAGGTAATGTCTGAGTAGAGTCGTCTTAAGCGAACCGTTTTTGACGTGAAATGTCTTTAAAGACACACCGACACATACGTGCACCAGAACAGAAATTTCTATCGTAACGTAAAGGTCTAGATTGTGTTGCCTTCATAATTCCCTAACTATTAGTCTTAGAGACTAAGATTAAGACTTAGAGACTAAGTGCGGTGTTATTATATAACGTATATAGTCAGTTCGCTGATACGACATTGAGTCTGCGTCCTGGGTGGGTAGTTGGCGGGGAAAGGGAACCGCGCAGATTGGTCAAAACCGGCGCTCTCGTTCCTTTCTACTCAGTACAGGTCACGACTCAGACGTTATAGCGCGGTGACTCGTGCGTTTGTGTATAGAGTTTATTTAGATATATGGATTCAAGCAAAAGAAAAGTTTATTCTGGACGATATTTATATGTTTAAAATGTAAAGTGAGCCTACAAAGCAGTAATAACATACAATATG
Source organism: Bacillus rossius redtenbacheri (assembly GCF_032445375.1). Classification (NCBI taxonomy): domain Eukaryota; kingdom Metazoa; phylum Arthropoda; class Insecta; order Phasmatodea; family Bacillidae; genus Bacillus; species Bacillus rossius. The sequence continues at coordinate 180,865,280 of NC_086330.1, read as the reverse complement.
TGAGCCTCAGCCGGTGCAAGAGCCAGCGGATCGCTGCAAAGAGGAGGCTGCGGGCCACGCACAGGCGCCGAGCAGCGAGTCTGGAGTCGCAGAGCTGCCGCGGCGCGCTCAGTGAGCAGCTCCGCCGCTGCTGTGCCTGCACCAGTGGACATCACCACACACGTCTCCGAACATCAGTCTAAGTGAAGTGCTGCAGGACCATTGGCGGGAAGCTGACGTCACACGTTGAACCACGGCCGTGTGTCCCGAAACAGCCACTCAGTTGAACTAAGCTTGAACTAAGAATGTTATGTCGGAATGGGTGGGAGTTATGGAAGACTCTAACTGCGTCTCAGGCCTAAGCCTTGCAGGAAGGGTAGCATGCTTCATGTGCTTTAATTTGGGCATACGTGTCATGGCTATTCCCCTACCTTAGCTCTAGACTGTAACTAGTGAAGTAGGGCCCAGGGCAAGACACGAGAGGTGCAATGCGGCGTGCATCAAGCAGGCAGGTTGAGTCCGGAACAAGAGAGGATGGTCCAGGAGAACAGTTAGACGGGGCAGAGAAGTCCGCGTCTGCAGAGGAGAGCCAGACGTATCAGGGTCACGAATCTAGGAAGATAGAGTCGCAACTTAATGCTTTAACTAATACTCTTATTTTCTTTGGGAAATCAACGAACTGTGCGGTATTTATAGATAACCTTATAACCTAAAAGTTATAAACGTTTTCAAAAGTAAATGTTAACAACCTTGATTCTTTTTTTGTGGTCGTTGTTTGCTGTAAATACTCACTATAAAGGTTTAAAATTATCTATTTTGCAATACGGTAACCAAACTACTAGGTTAAGATGCCTTATAATTTGTTTAAACTTTAAAAACTAAATAACCTTAAGTATGAGTGTTGAAAACCATAACCTCATTTTCAGTAGCAAAAAAAAAATACGTGTGCACATTGCAGCCATGCTTATTTCAAAGTATAATATTTTGCCATTATACTCAATACGACACTCCGTTAATACACCATTCCATAAATTCTGAACTAAGAATGTTTGTGAAATTACTTTTCAAGGTTTAAGAAATTTCAATTTTATTATTATACCTTAATAAATGATTTTGGTTTTCTCAAACGCACGTATTGTTTAGTGGCCATATTCAGCCTATTCATTTGCTCTCTCCCCCCCCCCCCCTCATAGTGACATATAGGGCCCTGGGTGGCCCTACCTGCTTCCATGCCCGTGGAAGGTCGCGCGTGGCGAACCCAATACGTGTGTACAATCAAGTACTCCTGCAGCAAAGTTGTGGATTACTTGTTATCTTAGCTTCACAGTGGACCGTGTTGCTGACAAACACGTTGCGCTTCTTTGTTAGGCGACAGTTGCGAAATGGGCATCAGTTTTTCAAGGCACGTGGCTCAGGCATAGTCGCCAGTGGCCCACCCAGCTCCGAACTTAGGGGAGGGTGGTCTAATGAGGAGTACGAAATTTCGAAAAGTATTACCCCTTTAAAATGCGTTTTCTGACGTCTTGACAAGTTATTATCAAAACGGTATGTGATTATGAAAACTGCGAATAAATTTTAAAAAAAATAAACACTACAGTAAAACTAAAACTTTTAAAATAAAAGATTTAAAAATTGGGACCACTTTCATAGGTCAGGCTTGTACTGGAGTGTATATATATATATATATATATATATATATATATATATATATATATATTGCATTTCCAGTTGTTTTTTATTTTTAACGCGTAACTTCTTTGTTGAGGAGGCTACAATGTTCTAGCGTTACGAAAATTTCCGATCGCATGAGGGGAATAGTTAGTTACGTGGTGGGGGAACCGGTAGAGCAGGAGAGTGCGTCAGCGACGAAGCTACCAACGCATGCGCTAGCGAAATAATTGGAAGAAGGTACGTAGCCGAGTATGCTAGATGCTAGTTGTAACGGCCGGAAGGGGAGACAGCCGGGGAGGGGTAGAAATGACGAGACACTGATGCTACGGAATTCTCGTAACACTGCTTGTTTTTGTCTACTCCTCAGTTTACGTAATGGCTACGATTTATTTAATTTATAGGTCTCTACAATTTATTTATGTGGATAAGAATTAATAGATTTCTGATATTAACTTAATAAGTATAATTAAATTTTAAGTGAATAGTGTGATTAAAAATGTAAAAAAGACGTAAAGACATTAGCATTATAAGTGTAATTACTTGTAGTATGAGAACGCTGTAATTTCAAATGTCAAAAGGGCTCCTATTAATGTAATTTATGTTTGTTTAGGGGGGTGGGGGGGGGTGTGCTTTCATCTTATTCAGCAGGAGATATTGTTTCGACATCATACCTTAAAATAATAAAAAAAGAAGAAACAGACAAGAAGTTTAATTAAAAGCCAACAAGTGAACGGATGCGAGAGTACAGGGCTTGGAAAAACGATTTTATTTTTATTTTTAAATAATACCCGCATAATTACTAATCTGAATTATTAGATATTGATGAATAAAAAATACTAATAATTAATCTGTATGTCTACCTAACAAACAAGTTTCACTTTTGTCGCGCGTGAAATCCACGCACACGTTAATGCTGGCTATGAAGGAGGAGGGGAAGTCACCTCTATCGCCCCTGCCATAGGAGCGCCACTGGCAGGGGTAGACCTACCTGGACCTCAGTTCTACTTGTAGCCTTGTTCCGCCGTGACAACGCTCTTCCCCCTTCCTCACCCCCTCACTTTCACCCGCCCCGCATCGTCGTCGTCGGTAAACAAAAGGCCGGAGGGAGGTGAATGAATACAAATGGCCGGCGCGCATCCATCGCGTGCGATGCGGTCCCGCGAGTCGCTGATGGCGAGGATTGAGGGGGCTGGGGGGGGGGGGGGGGGCTCTCGCAAGGAGACATCATCCATCACGTGGCGGAAGCTGCGAGATGGAAAAAAGAGGGGGGGGGGATCTCGAGATCAGTTTAATTATGTGGAGTATTGGGTTGTTGCGTCTCGGGACCTTTTCCGTTCGCTCCACTCCTCCCTGCCCACGTTCTATCACCTCTCTCGTTCCTCCCGTTTCATCCTTAGTTAAGCCCCCCTTTTATCCTTCTTCTCTCACCTACCAATTAGCGGACGGCTCGTCTGCACACTGAGCGGCGCGGGGTGAACCCCTCCCCCCTCCCCGCCACTCTAAACCCTCCACGGTACAGCTTCATCTGAGTTCATCGCGAAGAGATCTCCTGTCGCCGACGTGCGGGCGCTCAGCACGTTTTAATACGGGCGCCGGGGCGCCTCTGTTAGGCTGGGTTCACATACTAGGCAAGGTACGCAACGACGCAGCAGCGCAACATGCAACCAACGCAACAAAGTCGCAGTCGTTTACAAAGCACGCATGTCCCAAGACGTGGCTATAACTTAAAAAATTTCTCCAATAGCAGAAAACGTAGCTTTATTCCGGGATTATTTTTATATCTCATATACATCTCGAAAAATACAATTGTCAATAATTGATTTATGAAACTATTTTCTATCACACTGAGAAAGGGGGTTCTATGAACCAATTATATTTTTTTGCGTGATGATTGTTCCGTTCCAACAATATTAATTTGGTTCTACCAAACGTTTATTTGATTGTACTAAATGTTAAATGCTCCAAACAAATGACACATGTTCGCAAAACCAGATGATTTGTTTAAAAATTATTTGTTGTACCAAGCATTTATTTGGTTGGTTAAACCCTTGAAATATTTATTTGGTCCAGCTAAATAAATAATAAATATTCTACGAATCAAACAGTATATGCTTAAAGTATTACACTTTCAACGAATATTTTGTAGCGCCAACAATTAATTTTGTTAGATCTACTAAACCATTTGGTTGGCGACACTGACTTTTCGGTTTTTATTTTGTTGGCTATGATCTATAATGCTGCTGTTGAAGTGACTCCATTATGATTCTGAAAAGTGAATACTGTGGGCATCAGGTTGTTTATTTTTCTCGTTTCCGTTAATGTGTGCGCACGTGCTGATCTATAAAATGTCTGATGAGAAAACCAAGGTACTTTGGGAAGATTGTGGTTTTGGCAGTTTAGTGTACATTTTGCAGGTGAGTGAAATATTTTCCGTTTACCTACACCACCCTCCTATAGTTTTATTTTATTATTTATTTGTGTAATTTGTAGAAATTTTCTGTACAATCTTTGCCGTGTATTGATCATTGAAGTCATAATCAGAGCGCCTCTCTAAACCTCTTTCCTAACTGGATAGCAAGACGTTAATTATTTTTTTATTAAGTTTAACGCCAATTCCTTGCGGAAGTGTTAGTTAAAATTGTTGTTTAACAACGCTCACGTAATGGTGGAACATTTAAGATTCTTACCAGCCAGTTCCTTTCAAGATGTTAGCGAGTCCCGATGGAACCTTCGTCGGCTGGTCGTAACGCGGTTAAGGAATTCTGCAAACTCTCTTCAGATCAATATATTACATATATCCTATACAGCATAGTTCAAAGCTTTGCTGGTGAAAACGTTTGATAGTGAGTTGTTAGTTAACTTTTAAAAGTTTTTTGAATATCTAAGTTGCACTAAAATCAAGGTTTCATATTGAATAATGCAGGGCTGTCATATCTTTGAAGTTTTTGATCTACATGTAGTTTACTTATGAAAGCTTTTTGAATATCTTAGTTGCACTAAAATCCATTATTATATAAAATAATTATATTAAAATCGTATTATATTATAAATAATTATATTAATAATAATATTTATAATGCAATTCAATATATTAAATTCATATTATAAAATATTAGCTAAGACTGGATATATACAGTGTAAACTCTATATAACGACACTTAACGGACTGAGCAGTTTTCGGCGTTATTGAGAATGGTCGTTAAATGGAGAGAAATAAAAGATATCATTTTACTATTTTATAATAATATGTATTTACTAATATAGTACACATTTTACATGTCTATAAAACCATGATAGCATCGCTTGATCCAGATCTTCGTATTGAGGTTTCTTTAATTTCTTAGCAGATTTTCCATATTGTAGGCACGGTAGAGCGGCTAAATCCAAAGCGTCTTCCGAACATCACTGATCTTTTCTCCTGCCTCTATTGAGCGTATTAATAAAAGTTTTTAGTCAATACACAAAGATTTTCGTTTACTCGCCATGTTTACAGTTCGAAAGTCTGTAAGCAACTGCGATAATGATAACGTGTAACAACTTGACAAAAGTTTAGTGACCGAGGTAAACATGTGCAAGTTCATCATACAAAAACAAAAGACCAACTTTCTTAGAATCTCCGGTACGTCGGTCGAAGTAAACACGTGCTAGATAATACAACAAAACAGTAAACAAAAGAACGTACACAGATGCAGTTCTGATCAAGTTCGGCAACTTAGAAACTACTGCTTAATGATTTATAATTCCGTAGTGTTGTCAAACAGAGTGAGCTTGACGCTACATAGAATGTATTGTTGTATATAAAACAAGGTAAACCAACCAAAGTCAAGCAATTTCAACGTTTTAAGGAGTTTTTCGTTAAATCGAGTGACTTTATAAAGAGTTTACACTGTATTATAAAATAAAAATGTAATATAAATAAATATTACCCTCACGTTTTCATAAATTAAAAAAAATTAAAAAGTGTATTCCATATCTGATTACATTCTAATATATAGTATCTATTCTACACTTATTATACTACAAAGGCCTTTCTTATTTTGAAAAAAATAAAAAGTGGAAAAACAATGTATTTCGACTGATTATAAGACGAAATAATACTTCACCATATTGAAATTTTAAATACTTGGATACCGCCTGCAATACAGCTTCCGTGCTAAATTCTTTAGGTTTGAAATGGTATAGGACTTAGCTTGTCTTGTTGTTGAAGTCAACACTTGCAAACTGGTGCTATTATCATGACAGCTGTAGTCACCCGCGTGAAATAATATGTAATTTCCTAGCTGCGCCCACAGACTAGAGCATATTAGTAAATATGTGTTTGCAACAAGGTATATAAGATCCGTGCGTTATGATTGACGCCTTTTGTGGCAAAAAATGGGGATAAATATTTCAAAATTAGAAATATAGCAAAAATATGGAAAAATCCAAACTGGAAAGGCTTAATCCCCCTTAAAGTGCGATGAGTGTTTGGTCATCTCCAATGCTATACATGAGATGCGTTTTTAGAGTTCATTCATCTCCCACAGGCTCATAATTGGTTTTTGTTATTTTTTGGTGTCAGATATGGTCCTAATGATAAGAGGGCAATGATATAACTTTGTAAAGTTAATCGCCTCGAAAGTCTCCAGTTACTTTACCATTCTTCATTCGACGTGACGTAAAGCAACTTAATACAAAATACTTTACATTTAAAGGCGTCTTACTTTGCTGTGCAGATGAATTATTGATTTATTTTTGGCTCGATAATACACGGTGCCTATATCTGGAACTTTTTCAGTGCCAACTTTCTTGGCCAAATGTAAACATGGCTTCATCGGCATAATTAGTTATTTATCCCCGGCGATTAACGCGGGATCCTATTAACTAATACCAGACTATAGCGACTAAAGGAAGTCTAGAAATAGGTATATTTTATTCGAGCTTTTTAATGACAAAAATTTTTGGCCAATAATTTAAGTTCACTATAATTGATAAATCAATGATGGTGAGAAATAAGCCCCCTTAAGCTGGCACGCAAACCTCTCCGTTAACGACCTACAGTCTCAATAGGCCCTATGGCCCTGGCCTATTAAAATAGTCGGTGACCATATAATCGATCTTAATTACTATCAAATATTATCACAGCCTCAGGTCGTCGACGTGGTGTTTGATACATCTAGCATGTTTAAAGACTTGGAACAATAGAAATGAAATACGCTTAGGTATATATAACTTAGATTCAATAAACTTTAATAAGCCTATGTGTATTAACGTACTACTGCCGATGAATTAAGAAACCATTCATAGGTATTTTTATGCATCCAAAATGTTTACGTGCGTCTGTGTCGTGCAGATACGTCTTTCTTCGCGTAATAATGTTCGCGTGAAGCTCGGGAGTCGCTTTGTTAGGATTGCAATTATATCTGCAGATATTTGTTCATTAAGAGGCCGTGTCACAAATTTGTGCTCCTATCTATATCAATGTTATTTTAAAAGACAGTTTTTCTCAAAGTCTATAAGAGGTAGGGACCGGAAATTTTGCCTACTGAAAGTATACAATACATTTAACATAACTGCTTTTTTCAAATTTAGTTATCACATCATATATTATTTCTGTGATGAAAATAATATTATCAATATTTTGATTTGTCCAGATACAGTGAAAATTTGCTTATATTTTTAATTATTCAGCAAAAACTGAAAAGGCCATTGAAATGTATTGCACATTACCATCCGATCAGTGTCTTCATGATCATGATGGGTTTAAAAACCTGGGTGTAATCAAGTATTTTACTATTACATGACAACATTTATACTTAAAAATTTGGGGATAGGCCTTTTCTATCCTCAGCCCCTGAGTTTTTACTTTCTGGTCTGGCGACCGACCTGACACTCTTCAACCACCCCAGGGGTCTCCGATTGCACATCCCATCAAAAAAAAAAGCTGTTCGTTCATTTGTTTTTGTGTTCGAGCGAAGGTTTACTTCTCCACAAGTGCCACAGACTTCACACATTTATGCCAAGGGAATATTCCGCTGATGTGACGCCATACGAATGTATTATTCGCGACCATACAACTTTTTTGTTTGTCATCGGGAAGAAATGTTCATTTTGAATTAAGCATTTTTAAAATGTCAGCGTAGAATATGCTTATCTGCCCATTTTGTTTCTTTCCATGATAATGAGTAAAGTTAATTGGTCATAGACATTTTATTATATTCGTTTGCCATCCAAGTAAAAATGTCACACTATATCGCACGTAATTATATATTTTACTAATTTGTTAGTTGTCATTTTATTTAAGTTACAAATAACAGTAATAAAAAATTATTACTTAATAGTCCAAAAAAGAGAGTGAGTTATTATTCATTTAATAGGGGTTTAAAATATCGTACTACATACATACTTATATTATCTTGTTGTCTTCTTTGTAACTTTACTGGAAGAATGGCATTTGGTATGTATATGTATGTATGTTAACTGACAATGAAAATACTTCAGAAGTACTCAACAGTGAACAACCTAGGCCCTATACTAATTTCATTATGTTCATGGAAATATAATTTAAATTACTAATAATGAACTGTATGTGTTTCACGTAGATATCGTACGAACTGTATGTGGTACAGACCAACATTTGCTAAGACTCTGTAGATAATTAATTTCAGTTAATGTGTAGGGAATATTAAAAGTTATAAATAATGATATATAAAACAATGCAAAGTTATCAGCATAAAAATTGAAGTTATTTTTGCGTAGCGCTTACTGGAATGAGTATTTTGTGTTGAATTATGTGGCATGATTAATATTCTCTTACGGTATGTGTGTTTTGTTAAAATCTTATAAAACATAACTTACTGTTGAAGGATTTTCATTTTTTTTTGTGATGATCTTACTTAAACAAGTTTTAATTATATTACACATGTCTATTTTAAAAGCATTTTAATGTATACTTATAGAATTGTAATAGGCTCTATACGGACTCTCAAAATGCATGTGAGCATCTTTAATTATCGTCATCACCATTATGGCCGTTTCACAAGATCAAATATTTATTGAATTTAATCAGTTGCATTCATTGTACATGATTTTCGATATGTACATTGAATTCAATACAAATTGAAAATGTTACTCAACTAAGCTTATTCTTACTAACTTATAAGTATTTTGTTTGTTCAGTACATAAAAGTAAAAGATTCTTTATTATTTAAATGATGACCATCTATAAGCAATAATGTTTTCTAAATATTTACATAAACATAATGGAATTTTTTTTTCAATACTTTATATCTACGATCACATCAGCGGCAGTATTATGTAATCAATGAGGTCATGAAATATCTTTGAAGGATATTTTCTCCTCTGTAAAGTAAATTTGTAATGCAGCCCTCTTAATGTTAGTCTTGTGAGTTATTTCGTCCTCTAATATGCTGCAGCAATATATAAAATTAAGTTTTGTTAGTGTTTTAGTCTTGTGTAATGTTAAAAAGTAATGTAATCAATTCAATATTTTTTTTTTGTAAATTCGTATTCATAAAGATACATATCGTAATAAGATAAATAGTAATATTTGTAAATTTAAATTCTTTGAAACAACGTCGATAAGAGGTTCCCCTACCTCTGTTGAACTGTATGATGGATGCATTAGCTGATTTCAACATAAGATTGTATGGAAATGTCTTCAGTAACCTCTCTGGCTGCCAGTAGTTTGCAAACCTTAATGTGAAGTTTAATCTGAAATCAAGTTTTGAATCGTCATAATGGTTGTCATACTTAATTTCTCTCTCCTGTCCATTTACCTTACAATCTTATTAATAGAGTTTTATTTTCCATTTAGCATGTAGCTAAATTCAATTTGATTTTCAGGATGTTCAAAATGTGTCATTAGTGAATTGAAGATTTTTTTTTATTCTGAAGCGAATTTATTTACATTCGCTGAATTCGCGAGATATAGGTAAGTGTATGCATAGTACATTAATCATCTTCACACACACACACACTTATATATATATAGTTAATTAATGTACGGTATAAGTGTGGCTGACCAATCTCAGCAAACACCTCTCACTTAGAAAGACTTGCGGAAAATGAATTTTCTAAAAATTGTAAAATATTCATTTTAATGATGGTTGGTGAACATTATTATAAGCCTACCGCACAGTCCGAGAGCCGTGGGTGACGACATTCCCATATGCAGGAAGAGCTGCGAACCAAGTCGCGGCCACTGCGTCCTTCATTAATAACACGCGGTCCGTCATCCAGGCGGACACTCTTAGTCGCTCCTAGCCGCCTTCCCACTCCCGCCATCACTCCCACCCCGCCCACTCCCGTCATTCCTCTCACTCCCATCAACTCTCACTCCCTCCCACTCCCGTCAACTCTCCAACCCCTCTCACTTCCAATCATCACTCCCACCCCTCCCACTCCCGTTAACTCTCCAACCCCTCCCACTCCCGTAATCTCTCCCAACCCGCCCACTCCCTTCATACCTCCCACTCCCATCAACTCTCACTCCCTCCCACTTCCGTCAACTCTTCCAACCCTCCCACTCCCGTCAACTCTCCAACCCCTCTCACTTCCAATCATCACTTCCACCCCTCCCACTCCCGTTAACTCTCCAACCCCTCCCACTCCCGTAATCTCTCCCAACCCGCCCACTCCCTTCATACCTCCCACTCCCATCAACTCTCACCCCCTCCCACTTCCGTCAACTCTTCCAACCCTCCCACTCCCGTCAACTCTCCAACCCCTCTCACTTCCAATCATCACTTCCACCCCTCCCACTCCCGTCAACTCTCCATCCCCTCCCACTCCCTTCATCTCTCCCACTGCCGTCACCTCTCCCAATCCACCCATTTATATTAGGTTACCCAATTCAGGATAATCCAATACAAGTCAGACACCAGTTTGGGAACGGTCTCCAAAATAATTAAAAAATTAAAAATTAATTTTTTTAGTGTTACCTAATTTTAGAGTGTGTTTTTTTCTCGCTGTTTCTTAAAGCAGGTGTCCCGAAAAGCAGAGCAAAACAAATAAATACACAAAATTTAAGGTAAGAACCAAATGAAATCACCTTATAACAAGAATTTAGGCAACAAGAAAATACGTTCAACACTTTATTAAAAATTAACTTTGAGTTTGAACATGGTTCCTATAGCATTTTATGGATCAGCCCGTATTCAATAAGAGCTACAAAGTATTTGCTACTACTGCATATATATACAGCATTTAACAATTACCGCAACTGTATTAGTACAATTCAGCCTGGTTATAATACTTAAGCAATTTAAGCCTCTAGACATAGAAAATACTACAAAAAAAATATTTACAAAAATACTTATTAAAATGTGCTATACAATAATTTATAAAGATTCAACCTGGATCCACTAATAGTCCGCGTGCCGTTTATTTTTTTTCGGGGGCATGTTTTCTTCTTTTGCTTAAAGTAGTTCTACTGGCCGTAATTTCAACTTCCGATATCGTTTTGTTCAAATTTTTGGACGGTCCCCTGGTGCGACTAATTGTTATGAAGTCGAAGCAATCGTACTGGGACGCCATGTAACATTGCAGCTGACTCCGCCCACGGGAATGCAAGGGCTTAGGGGACGGAGCTGATGACGTACTTGTTCATTAAAGACGTTGCTACGAAAACCATGTCTCCTGATCCAGTGCGATCCACCAAGCAGCTACTTGGCTCGTGGACTCGCTGGTCGGGTGCACACGCACTTATTCGACACGAATTCTGCTCACCGAATCCCCGTCTGGTACTCTCGACTCGTGCATCTCAAGTACGTAACATTTAATTAAAGTTAGTTAAGTTCAGCCATCACTCTCGCACAGTCCGGTCTGATCGTGTTTACCACCCTTGCGGCCAGCGAACACACACGTCCGCACCACTCAGCTGGGTGCTGGCGAATGCCTCGTCGCACTCGTCACTACGTCACTCTTCACCCCCCAGTTCCACCGCGCCTGGCAGCGGAGACGTGCAAACAGTTTTATTGCCGCGCAAGCTCATTAACGTATTTTATAGTTCATATTTGTCCACGTATTTTAGACCTCACGTAAAATCTATGTTACACTAAAATTAAATAAATATATTAAAACATTTTAGACCAAAAATACATCACAAACTTAATGTATTAAAAACCAGACTGCCAACTTTACCTATAAATATCTAGACAGTTGGTTTGATCGGCGCTTACGCGCCAAACAAATTAATTAAAAAATTAACTAAAAGTAGTTTGCCAAAATGAACTAAAAATTACTTAAAATTTAGAACAAGCAATACTTAAACATTATTAACAAAATTAACCAGTTAAAACACATTTCCTAGGGGAGCTCCCGTTAACGTCTCTTAAGTATTTCGGCCTTAGCGAAGCTGGCCACACACTCCCGTCATCAATCCCCCCTCCCCCTTCCATCATGTCCTCTGGGTCGTGACGGATGGCCGGCCTGTTTGTTGTCCCCCCTGCAGCGCATCGGAAACTGCTCGCCCCATTACGGTTAGCAATTAACCGACGAAAGGGCTTGAGAGTGCCATTTGAAAACGTGACCCTCCCTGTGGGGCATACAGGCTTGTCCCAGCCCCTCACTTATTGCATACTAAACTTCTTTTTTTTTTTTACTTCCCTATACTTTTTTCTGCGTGGTAGGATTGGCGTTTGGTGTGCAGTTTGTTGTATATGACGGGCAGTCATGCGGTGGGGGAGGGGGTGTAATTCAGTGGACGGTCTCCCCCTGTGTGGCTCTCGGCCGCTCCAAGTGGCTGTTTGTGAGTCGCATTCTGCGTGCCAGTGGCGTGCGCCCGAGGGAGGGATGTATCACCACTTACCAGGAAATGGCCTGTAATTTTTAGACCCCACAGTGCTTCAATCCGCTAATTGCCTTTTTACGTCAATGGCATGCATTTCAAACTCGTCCCCTTTTACCGAAGGGTAAAGCTACACAGCGTTTTGGACTCGAAAATACACTCCTGTTTACTTAATCAGAGAAAAAAAGATGAGATGTATTTCGAATTTTACCATCTGCAGATATCTTGATTTAATCTATGCATGGAAGAATTTGACATTCTTTTAGGAAGTTTATTTCACGTGAATGCATATGCATGCAGTACATACAAAACACTATAAATGAACCATGTTACAAATTCGTTACAGGCAGTTCAACTCAAGTCACTGAAAGAAACAATTGTTTCAACGGACGTAATTTTTAATCGTTATTTTATAGTTTTATCATTATGCATAAAATATTGATATTAATATTTTGTCCTATCCAAGTAAGATTGATGAAAAAGGTTGTAGTAATTTAGTAGTATACCTGGAAATCAAATCTTTTTTGCCGCAACATATGAAAATACCAACTCGGTTTTTCAGTCTCTTTAGGCTGTAGAATTCGGAAACGAAAACCTAAATAGTTCCTTAAAAAAATAAGCACCTATATGTATTTTGCTCATTCACACAATAGTGAAATATCCCTATCATTTAAATTTCGCTTGAAGAAATTAGTACTTAATTGTCAACTGTGGAAACTATAAAATAATATATATAATTAAAAATAATGTATATATTATGTACCAGCTGCAGTACCCGGTGTTTCCCGGGCCGAACACAGGGTGAAGGGGACCTTTTTCGAAATCAGATGTAGTCAGTAATTGTCTTCTTAATTTAAATGTCAAGTGTGCAAAATAATTTATATCACTTACAGATCCCGGCAGACGTTATTCTGCCAGTGTATAGTTATTTACCTCTATATATCTAAAAATTGGTGGTCTGTATGGAATCTAGCCTCTATAAAGCACTATAGAAAAAAGCTGAAAAATAAAAAAAATTAGTTTTCTGTAAAGTCGGTTTACGGACGATAGTTTAACGTGACAACGTCATAACAAAACATTGATGAAATGATTGCATACTTTTATAAATAAAATTGAATAATTTTTATTTTAATAATAAAAGAATAAATATTTGAAATTATACTAGTAATCAGATTTTAAAATGCAAGAATAATTAACCTTTATTGCCGAAATTGTTGTTGTAATAAGCAATGAAAACCACATTAACTTTTCACTTCACTTTATAAACAATCGACAAAACAGTTCACGTGTAGATGTAAGTTGTGTGCTGCCGCTGTATTTATTCTCCTCGGACGCATTAGCCAATCGAGTGGAAGAGAGATAGATGCGGCGCAAGCGTACAATGAGCATAACGGGACACCGCGTAACGGGACAATGTGCGTAACGGGACACCGCGTAACGGAACAATGTGCGTAATGGGACACTTTTTCGTGCGTGCAGCCGGCGTTCATCGATTTATTAGACGTTGTCACGTCAAAAGAATACTGATATAGAACAGATTCCATTATCTAACTAATGCTCGGCATGTGTTGCAATGCCTCATTCAGTTTTGTTTTGTAATATGTTTGAAGTAGTTACACATATACAAATCATCTATCCGTCTCTCTAAATAAATATATTTATTTATAATATCTATATACATATATATCTATTTACCTCTCTATTTCTTCTATATACCAATCTCTATATAGTTCTATACATCTATATGTCTCTTTATCTAACTCCATTTCATTATCTGTACCGCGCTCTATCTCAACCTATATCTCTGTCTCTCTCTATCTCACTCTATATCTATCACTCTATCTCTGTCTCTCTTTTATATTTAATTAAATTGTGTCATGCGTGCGCACTTATTTAACAAAAACAGACGAAAGTGCCGATATATAATATGAAATAAACACATTTGTTGAAACAACTCTCGGGCTACCTATTGTTTATATGACACACGGACTGAAATATCTCTGTTTGTTCTTTATTCAGTTCAATACTGTGAATTATGGCTGTTTATATTTAATTCATTTCAATTCTGTAATTTGTTTGAACTCATACACTGAAAACACACGAACTGCCGCTATACTATATGAAATACACACATTTGTTGAAACGATTCGTGCTCCAACTATTGTTGTACCTTCTCAGAAACCTTCTCGGGCATGCAAATAAATCACGAAAATTTCATCGCAATCGGATGAATAGTATAGGAACGCATACGGCACAAACAAACAAAAATTCAAGACACGACAAACGCATCAAACGATGGCGCGTTTAAAATTCAAGGCAACTCTATCTGTTGACGAAGTTATGTACTAAACTGTTATTAGCGCCTTTATTTTGCTAGCCGCTGGTCTCACCAAGGAGAAGAATATGAATTCGCCAGACCTTACTATGCGTATGATCGTGTGGCAGACATAGAGAAATGACACTCAATCACTATTTGTATATCTATGACCTATGATTTTTTTCTGTTATAAAATGAAATTATCACTATTTCACTTCCCTAGGGATGGAATTTCATATTAATATTGGGTCTATGTGTTAATCCAGTTTATGAGGTAGCTGTAGGCCAAATTTCATTGAAATCCGTTTGGCCTTTTTTGCGTGTTTGATAACAAAAATACAAACATACAAACAAACTCACATTCGCATGTATAATATTAGTAAGAATTTGATGTTAAAAAATGTTTTTGTTAGTGGCTAGGTGTTACATGCCGAGTTATAATTAATTTAATATATTATTATTAATTAAGTTTTTTCCCTGTACACTTATTCCGATATTACGTTTGCTTTTGTTAATGTGTCACAATTTTTCTCTTCAGTTTTTTACTAGTAGCTATTTTCTATCGGATAAGGTCACACATATGATCATAATTAACACTTGCACGAATTTTAACCTAAGTTGGATAATATTTAGGAAACATCTGTTCAGAAAATTTGAAACGAAACGCTATGCAAAAGAGGTATAGTGATAATTTACAGGAAAAGTTCTAAAATAATAATGACAATACACTGAAACAACCAACATAACGTGTCAGATGACCAAGCATTAAATAATTTGCAAGAAATATGAGTATTTATTTTCTATTGTCTCCAATATTTATGTCTTTGAACTCTAAGTAGAGTTACAAAAAAATGTCACCAATATTTGTTATAAAGCATGTTCTCTTTAAGTGCTCTGGACATGCTTTACAACATTTAACGTTTTCTAAGCATTCAGTTATTGTATAAAATATGACGCCTTTCATATTTAGTTTGCAGTAAAGTTATACTAGAAGTACCTCACGTCGACTGTTGGAGACGGAGACACCCACCACATATGAGACGTATTGGGGACAGAACCTGCCTGTACCAGGATCCAAACCAGTAACTTAAGAACACGTGTCGGGTCATTATTACTGCGCCATCATGCTACATTCAGTATTTTTAATCGTTCGATACGTATAAACATCTTGCTGTGCAAGCTTAACTTACGTTGCATTAAATTAAATAAAGGCAATATGTTTCAGTATCTGTTTCTTAAAATTATTGCTGGTTGATGTTCTTAAGCTGTGCTACGGAAATATTTTTTTTGGTTCGTAGAAAATAGTTTTAAATTATGCAGAATAAACAAATTACCCTTAACTGTACGTATATTATATCGATGCACTGTAGTTATACTTGTATTTTTAAGAACTTGTAAGAACATGTTTTTAGTTTGAAATACCTGCTCATTACATTTTCAAAACAGAAATCTTATTTTTTAAACGAAAATAAAAATATTTTGCTTTATGATTTCTGGAGTGCCAATACTGCTACAATGGGAATATTCATTGATTTTTAATATCTTCTTTGCTTGTATGAATCTTTTTAATAAGGTTGTGAATATTGCATTTAATTTAATAAAAAATCGAATTTTAAAAATCGTGTCGCCTTAATTGCAAGTTTTTTGCAGCATCCTTTGTTTGCTATGGCAGCTTAATTTACACTAAAATTGTTGTTTTGCTAATTGGGAGAAGGGGGGGGGGGTTGTTATAAAACTTGCAGCTTATGCGTTTGTCGCTGTTCTAACGGGATGCCACTCGGAGCGCTCGAGCATTGAACTATGTTTTCCCTTCACAGACTTTTATTTTACCCGCGACGGACTAACAATCACGCGGGAACAAATAACCCGTTGTGCCTGCCACCAAAATATTTGTGGCCCTGAAAGGCTTCCATGTGTTCGGTTCACTCACAAATGCAGCTATAAAAAAAAAAAAAAAAAGAGTGTTCGCCGACACATGGCCGCTGTTAGGGGACCCATTTAGAGGCCGGCTCTTTCTGCTACTTGGCCGGTTGTCAAAGCCCATTACAGGCGCCGTATAAATAGATAACATTAAAACAAACGTTTGCTCCTATGTGAGAAATGTATGGCGGTAATTTTTTTTATCCTCTATTCTGTTTCTCTGTGCGTTTCGGATTACGAGCATTGCCGCTGGCTGTATTGGTGTTTATTGTAGCGGACAGCACTCCATGTAACTCGTGCGTCACGGAGAGTGGTCATGACTAATTCGTAACTGACGATGTTCACGTTTCATAATTAGACGTTCGCTGTTATAATTTTTTATGGGAAAGAGAAATCGTCTTTGATGTACTTTTTTTTAATTTTCCATATAAAAGGGTTTAGGCATAATTTATTCAGCCGAAGAATTAAAATTTAAGCTTAATAACATTCAAGCAAACTATACCGGTGCTAGAGTCATGTTATTTTTTTTCCAACACTTTCATAACTTTCCACGTATGCTCTGATATTTTTACTCAAGTTATGACATCTTAAAATTAAAGGATATCGAGTTACACAGCTACGTACGTAGTGATAAAGCCAAATGGACTTTCATGTAAGCATTGGGCTCCGGACCTAGTGGTTACGACATAATATATTATAAATTAATTTAAAACTTGTGTTAATGAATAAGTAATTGCTATTCCGCCTACCGGGTTCCACAGTTTAATTTATGTTTTGAACCACACATCATAAGGTTATTGGAAAAAAAAAAGATCATGTTCAGTTTCTGAAAGAGAACGATTTCTGTGTTTAAAAGAATTCAGAAAGTGCAGGCATACATTTTTTTTTTTTCAGATTTTAAAAGAATTCTGCCAGTAAAATAATGTCACATTAATGACAATCCTATTACTTACTAACTTCTTCGAGTAACTCCACGAAATTCTTCACCTTCAATTGTTTTAAGAGTGTAGTGGTATAAAACGGTCAGCAGGGCTATTTACTTAAAGCTCTTTGTATTAAAAATTCCCAAAACCTCTTAAAGCTACGTATGATAATGTAAGAATACACATAGGTAAGCTAATATCCAGTGTATTTTGGCCCAAAATATTCTTAAAAGTTTAAGTTACAATATATGTTTTCGAATTAAATTAAGTTTTAAACTCCTGGTTTAAGATAGTAGTAGCCAATCGGGTTGTAGCTAATTTATAATTTTATTTTTGTATTTGTGCAATTTTGTTTGAGCTTTACATTTCGTCGATAGTGATGTCTAGACAGACTCATAAATGTATTAATCAATTAGTGCTTAACATCCCGGAGATGTCCGGGTTTTGAAGGGCGAAGAGACAGACTTATACAACTAAACTAAACTGGGGTGGAGAAAACGACCATAGTCTCTGTCATTTAGCTTATTTCAAATTCGACAGTTCTCGAAAGTAGTACCATTAGTTTTCGTAAATTTAAGGTGAAAATTTTTAACGCTGTAAACAAGGCAAATAGCCAAGTGAAAGTAAGAAGGATGTTCTTGATGTTTACTTAACAAGTTTTTGAAGGTTTTTATTTGACACACCAAGATTACTCCTGTGTATTCATGTACAATGGATGTGAAATCAGTACCCTTAAGATAACTGTAAATTTACGAATATTCCCGGATTATTTGTAACCAGCGTTTTTCGTAAGATTGAGGTGAAAATTTTTAACAGTGTGTGTTCGCATAATTTAATTGATTCCAGAGATGCTAACTTCAATTTTGTGATACACATCTACGGGGAAAAAATAGATTAGGTTTATATGTGTCTATTTTTTCGTAAGACTTGTAACACTCGATGCTCATAGACTGGCGAGATATGCAGAAGCGAAATAGAGTGGCGGCTCCTTTCATGAAGGTTTACTCTTTCAACTGTAGGCTGAGTGGAGCTGTGGGAGTGTGGCGACTGGGCGCTCCCCGCTGTGGGAGACCCGGCCGGCTCGTCCCTCACGACGCATGGCTGCAGTTCCTCTGCCGAGTGGTCGGGCCTCTCGCCTCCGCCGCAGCCGGCGGGTCTTGGGTCCATCCTCGTATCAGCAGCGCCTATCGTCCCTGCCTCGATGTCGATGTTCCTTCATTTTATTCCCATCACTAATTGTTAACATATATTAAGTGAATTTAATACTTTGTCTCATTTGCATTAATTTTTTGTCCTGTTGCAAATATGTTCAACTTATTTTCATTCGGTGTAACATGTTGGGCGTAAAACATCGCGCAGGCGTTTGTTATTGTCATTACTTGTGATAAGTTTTACAGCAGTTAAGTACATCGCATTTAGTAAATATCTCTGGAAATTATTAGTGCCAGAACAACTAATTTAAGAGTAGTAAAGTATTAAATTTACAGAAATAGCCCTCATCTAATACTAAATCTGCTACGGCTGCACGGTTGCTAAACGTGCTGGATTTTGATGACGACGACTGCTCCCTGTGGTGGTCTGTATCACCACCATCACGGGCTCCCTAAAGCCACGGATAAATGGATACATCGTTTCAACGCAACTTGGAGGTGTTTGGAGAGGTACTACAATGAGAGGCATAACAGCATCATTGCCCCTAACCCCCAACAATTCGGCTAATCTGTTACTGACTCAGAGGAAACCCCATAATTAAAGTACATATCACACGGCGACATCTCTGGTACTCCTCAGACAACCTAGAGAGCCTGTGATGTGGCCGAGGTGCATCCAGCCACCCGAGCTGTGTCGCCGCTTCTGCGTCCGCCCTTCAGTGGGGAGGGGACCCTTCTGGACGTGCTCTGTGCGATCAGAGCTGCCAACTGCCAGTGTGAGTGCTCACAGTGGGGCAGAGGGCCGATTTTCCTGGACAAAAACCCAAAAAATTAAATTTACCAAATAACTTAAATTAAATATCTTGGTGCTAGGCAAAGTCCAGGGCATCTAAAACCACCAGAAAAAGAGCAGTTGTTCCACATGCTTTCTTGTGAAGAGCCTGCAAAGTGGCTCGATTATGCAGATTTCACATTTTTGCTTTCCTAACGTCACAAATGTATGATACTCCCATGCTCGTTAGCGGCATAAAACTACGATGGATTAGTTTGCGCATTAAACACCCATCTATTCCGATGCAGGTGAGACAGCTAAACACTATAAATTTATAAAATAATCTGATTTTAATATTTTTTTAATGTGAGAGGTTGAGTTCGGCATACACATTCGTACATTTGCAGACTTACAAAATTGCCCCACTAGGCCCCACTTTATTTTTGGTGTTAAAATATTCATAAAACTTTTATTTATAACATACATAAAAATTAAGTGCCACCTCTTGCCACCTTGGCAGAAAAGCACGAATGAGTGATAACGCGCGTGGTTTTTTGAGCGCGGAAAGAGACCATAGATACTATAACAACAGAGCACGAACATATTGACGAGCACATTAAATCGCTCCTTCCATCTGAAATTTATCAAACTGGCTATGAAAATATTTATGTTGAACACAAAATGCTGCTGACTATGATTGACGGGAAAGTAAATTCAGCTATAACAGAGACGGCATCCAGTCAGCGTTGCAGTTTATGTAAGCGCTCCAAAAAAACATGAATGACATCGATAACATAGAGAAGAGAACAATTAATGAACAATACTGGAGTATGGATTACACTGGCCAACAAAAAAATATTTTTGTTATGTTTCCTTAACTTCATGAGTCAAATCTTACTAATTTGGGTTGAAAAAAACGAAAATGACAATGAAAAAATTTTATTAGCTCTAGTTTCTGTGATACACCATGGGTCAAAATATATAACGTTAACAAATTGTGGCAAATCTGAAACATTTTAACCATAAGTTTATCAACATTATAAATTAATTTGGATTTATTAAATCGTAGTTAAATTTTTTTAAGAGTTGAAAATTAATGGCAGAATACTTGGTAGGTTGGATATTATTACCATCATGTGGATTTCATTTTTCTTTTGGCTTGTCTCTTGTAGGTGAGTTCTGGAGCATCCCTACACACGCACCAACAGTAACCTGCAAGCATTGATTCATTCCAACGGCCCTGATATCTGTGTTCCATTACAGAAATATCCTGATGGAATCTCTCACCGTGTTCATCACTGACCGCACCACAACTAGGAGGGAAAAAGTCTAGATGAGAGTGGAGAAAATGAATTTTGAGAGACATGTTGCATCCAAGTTCGTGATATTTTTGTAGAAGTATCCTCACCAACTGAACATAGTTATCTTCTCTTTTGTTCCCCAAAAAACCTTTAATAACACCCTTGAACGCATTTCAAGCTTCCTTTTCTTTCCCCTCCAAAACGCAGGATCCTTCACAAGCTCCCGAATTTGTGGCCCAACAAAAACACCTTCCTTAACTTTTGCATCACTTAAAAAAGCAAATTTTTCCCTCAAATATCTAAAGGCCTCTCCTTCTTTGTTCATGCCTTTGACAAAGTTTTACATCAAAACGAGTTTTATATGTATAGTGGTGGAAGAAATATATATTTCGGGTTGACGAGAGGCAGGGCAACAAAATTTTTTTTTTCACTAGGGCCAAAATTTCTTGCAGGCCAGTCTGTTTGAATGTAAAGTGATTTATTATCCCTACTGTCCCACATACATAAAAAGCAGCAGTATTTAGTATACCCCAATTGCATTCCTAAAAGTATAGCGATGACCTTTAGATCACCACAGATTTTTCACTTGTGTTCAGCATATTTGATTGAGTGGAGGAGGGCTTTCATGTTTTCATAAGTCTCTTTCATGTGAACTGCATGTCCAACAGGAATATAAGGGAGACGGTTACCGTTATGAAGTAATACAGCTTTCAAACTAAGCTTCGACGAATCTATGAATAGCCTCCATTCAGTAGGATCATGGTTCAAATTCAAACATTTCATCAAGCCATTAACGTTGCAGCATACTACAAGGTTGTTTTTCTTTTCAAAAAAAGGAAGGAGATCCTTCGAACGCTGTCTATACTGTGATACCCTGACATCATGCTGGATAAGATTCCACTGCTGTAGTCTTGAGCCTAGAAGTTCTGCCTTGTCCTTTGACAAATCAAGGTCTCGAATGAGATCACTTAATTCCGCTTGACACAGTCTGTGCGGTTTATCATATGTTTCCTTAAAATCAGGGCCGTGAGATGTGCTAGGCTGGCTGAGTTCTTCTACACTATCTTCATTTTCCACTTCAAGTTCATAACTGTGGGGTGGGGTAGGTATTGGTAAACCATCTGAATGTGAAATTGGTTGAATAGCCGAAGGAATATTTAGTTATTGAACTGTTCTTTTTTTCTTTGTTGACAATCCCGACTTTATTAGTGGAGTCAAGCAGAAATAGCAGTCATTTATATGGTTTGTAGGCTCCCGCAAAACCATGGGCACAGCAAAAGGCATAGATCGTTTTTTTTTTATTTTTCAGCCATTC
Organism: Bacillus rossius redtenbacheri; assembly: GCF_032445375.1. NCBI lineage: Eukaryota > Metazoa > Arthropoda > Insecta > Phasmatodea > Bacillidae > Bacillus > Bacillus rossius. Next base: position 180,843,142 of record NC_086330.1, on the reverse strand, counting down.
TCTTAAAGTAACTGAACAAGAGTTACAATATATATGTGGAGCCCACGACTTATCTTGGTCACCTACCGTAACTCCAAAATAATATTGATAAGCAGTCTTAACAGCAAGAGTAAGATTGCGTTTCTGTGACGAAAATGTTACTTCACCTCAAATATTAAAAAGTTATTCACTGAATTCACTCAACTTCGTGGCATTTTGGTTTAGTACACTTAAATATCACTCCAAAACATTAAATTCGAATAAGAAAACAACATAAACCACATCAAGTACTATCTGAAGAACAGAAATCACGTATATAACCTCAAAATAGCTGTACAACGTTTGGTTTTGTCAGTTAACAGGTGTACCAACATCCAAAAACTAAATTTCTCAACAAAGTGAAAGTTGAGCATGTAAAAAGTGACATGTTACTGTATCTTGAAAACAAGAGCTAGTTGGTAATTTTCGAGGTGATTTTTGAACTCAGGGGGTGAAAATACACAATAATTGGGTATTTTTAAGCCCGAAACATATTCATTGTTGGCCAGTTGATAATTATCAACCCTTCACGCCTACATACGATTTTTCGAGTGGCTACTTCATGTGAGTTGCAGACTGGAATTAAATGTGTGGCACATTAAGAAAGAACACAAACATTTGGTTGAAAAAAAGAAGATAGCTGTGAAGTCTGGTTTTCGAAAAGAAATGGGCCTTTTTGTTGACGTAGCTAAACAAGGTCATGGCACTATCAATGACGGAAATACGTCACGTCGTTTTAATAGAAAACCCAGTGTTCAGCATCTATTACAGGACTGTTAGATGACCTGATAAAGAGATGCGACATAATATTTCGCACATTATCTTGTGGATATACTGTCAGTGCCCCTGATTTTTGGCAATATGCACTCGAAACAGCGTGGCTTTATGTTCGAAACTACCCATGGCCTCCTTCAGTGCACAAGGTTCTGATCCATGGCTCCAATGTCCTTGAAGTGGCCTTGCTCCCAATCGGAATGCTAAGCGAAGTGGCTCAGGAAGCTAGAAACAAAGACTTTCGCAGGTTCCGAGAGAGAAGATGTCAGAAAATGAGTAGAGAGGTGACTAGCCAGGATCTTCTATATAATTTTGTATAATGCTTATATTATCTGACCCCGTGATCTCCTCGATTAGAACTCTTCCACCAAGAAAACTCAAAATAATGAAGCTCGAAGTTCTTTCCCTACTTGAAACTCCTTCCCCATACAACTATTCTTTTTTTAGCAGCAATGACGACGACGACGACGACGACGACGACGATGACGACGAAAACGATGATTATGATAATGGTGATTAGCAAAAAATTATTTGAAGACTTAAAGACTAAGAATGTGGAATGACAGCGAATGTTATTATGTTTAACACAATTTTTGATATATTTTCTTTATCAAACAGAAGTCCACTTATATTTTTAACTTATTACACATATGATAGACACAAATTGTAATCATTGAATTAAGAAATTCTCCATACTAAATGCTGATTGTGTTTTTTATTTGCTCATTTAGTTATAGGGGCGTGGTAACAGTAGCGAAAAATTGTATTATACGAGGGAAGAGGTTTTGTCCAGGAAAATCGGTCCTCTGCCCCACTGTGTGGCAGAGGGCACCTCAGCGGGTCGCCCCACTCCACTAGCCCGCGAGCTAGCACGGTACCTGCCGCGGTCCGGGTCCAGGAGATGCCTCGGGAACTGGTCCCGCAGTGCCAGCCACTCAGACACTCCACCGGCTCCGTGCCCCGGAGCTTGCAGCGTTCTTTTACGTCTGGTTGCGTCCGTTTCAAATGCAACAGACTAACCTTTCTCATTACGACATTGGTTCTTCACGATGAGCCAAGGTCTTCGGGAACCAACGGCCTGAGGGACTGGCACAAATGACGAGAGAATGAGAAAAGTCAAAGTGGCGCGCGAGACCCACGTCCACCCTTGTTCATTCAGCCACATGTGTGAGTGGGCGATGCAGGTCGGGTCGGGTGCCTGACGCCCCGAGGCAGCCTCGTCGGGCCAACGACGGGACGAAGCGCTCGGCCGGAGCGCGCGCTAATCCTCTCATCTGCTTTGCAGATCGACCCGTCACTCGCGGCTGCACGTCGCCGCTTCAGGGCTGCTGAATACTGCACGGCTCCTGTCCCCGCGTCTGTGACCTGTGGCGTCGCAGTCAGCCGGAAACACTCTTGATTCTGTAGCTCACTTCGGAATATGTAGGGTAACCGTATGCAATAACGCCACTACTTTTCAAAATTCCATTTTACTTTAACATTTAATTTTTTTAAAAAAGTAATATTATGCATAGGTGAACACCAACAATAATACCAAATGTTTCTGATGCTGAAATAATTCAGTAAATAGTGGTTCATTTTTTATTAACAAATGTTATTAAATGCATAATGGTGTTATTGCATCCCTATTGGCTACAATAATGCCATATTACAAAATATATTTTCAAATTACATTTAAACAAATTAAACTTTAACATATGATTCGTCAATTATTAAAATTGACTTAGATATGTTGACAGAGGCGATGGGGCAGTCTATTCACTGTCATAGTCAGTGCAGATATCACAAATACCAATTCTGGATACCATCCCTGCACAACACTTTTCATGGAACCAACTACTGCATTTTGTGCATTTAACCCAGCTTACTTTCTTTCCTGCATCATGATAGTAGTATCCCCCACAATCTCCACAATAATTGCTGGGATCAGTACAAGTATCTAGGTTGCTGGTTTCATGTGGACTTGCAGAAGTTGATGATGATGGAATCGTTTTGGAAATACCAGGAAATGAAAGTTTTCGTGACACTGTTGCATGGACATTATTAGACCTTCTTGTACTGGGTTGCGTTCTTTTTATTTCTGGCGTATCTATTAAAGTTCTGAATGAGGACGTTTTGCGAGGTGGAGAAGCAGCCTGGCATACTTCGGTTTCAGACACTGAGGGTGATGGAGAAGTTCCAGTAGCAACACTTACAGAGGGGTTCAGATCATTTGAATGTTGTGATTTTTCTGAAAGTGTACTAGGAGCGAATGCAGAGGGTGGAATAATGTTAGGATTAAACGGATGTATTCCAGTTGCACGGAATGAAGAAACAGCGTTATTAGAAATGGCTGATCTAAACCATGCACCACAAAAGATTTTACCAAATTGGAGCGTTCCAATAGGACGACCAGGATTAGCTCTTCGAAATGTGTCTACCGCTTCTGTCCAGTAAACTTTTAAAGCTTTGAAAACTCCTTTGTCCAGCGGCTGAAGCTCATGACTGCAATGGGCAGGCAAAATCAAAAGTTAGATTCCAAGTGGTTCGGCTGTATCCAGAACACTGATGTCTTGGTGGCTTGCATGTCCATCCAGAATCAGAAGAACAGTTCCCTGTAGACGATGGTTGTTGAAGTGATGCAGCCAATTGCAGAATTCTTTGGTTTGCATGTAGCCCTTTTCAGTCATTGCAAAAACTGGGTTCATACCCATACTCCTCTTTTTTTATTTTTACCCTTAAAGATCACGAAAGGTGGGATGCAGTTAGTTCCTGTAGCATTTACACAGCCTACAACATATACTGTTTCTCCTTTCTCAGCATTTGTTGCTGCATAGACTCTTTTTCTTCCCTTCTGAGCAAGCATTTTCTCAGGAGAGCCGTAGCACAACTGCAGGCCAGTCTCATCAGCATTGTAAATAAGTTGTGGTGTGTTTGACAAGTTCATTTCCAAAATAGTATCTCTTGTAAAAGCGTGAAATAACGTCCCACTATTTCTTTGTTGAAACACATCAACCTACCGTAGCTGAGAGGTTCAGGAGTTCACATAGACAGTTCAGGGTGACGAAGCATGAAAGCCTCAAACCATCTTCTTCCAACTTTCTCACCACGAAACTGATTTTTGATGTTATTTGAAGCACAGAAATTATAAACTACCTCACAAACTCACTTTCTTGTTAAACCGAAACGAACTGCTTGCATTTTCTTTATTCTACAAACGAGATTATTTTCTTTTTATTGTGTCAATGTTCTGTCCCGTCCGAGTTTCTTGAAACAGCTGTTACGTAACAAGTGATCACGTAATGTTCTTCGAGGAAAATTAGTTTACTTAGCAGCTGATGCTACTTTGGATCCCTGCTGAACGAGTTGTACCGCCCTGAGGAGCTGTTCCTGCGTCCAGTTGCCGCGAATTCCTTGTGATTTGCATCGCCCCATTTTCCGCTAAAAAATAAAAAAAATTAAAATTAAATAACATTTTGGTACCGTGTTTTGATTAAGTATTGAGTCTCTTGGTTTGAGTCCAATGCAAGGAAGTGGTGTCAATTTATCTTGGCTTAAGTTCGTCTTTACGTCATTTTTCTATAGTCAGTAGTGGTAACGCTTTGATGTAAGTAGGCTACGATAAAATTGAGCATTCCTCCTAAAATTATTACGAAACAATATTGTATTTTAAATTATGTTTTATTTGAAACTAAACAAAAATAGTTTTATAATAACAGTACTCTTTGGATTCCAGTGAATAAACATGTGTATGATGGAATCTTGAGCAAACTTTCAATTAAATATTCTTCATTAACAATAAAATAAAGTACTTAATTTATTTATCGCCTGGTTAGAAATCAAACCCATGACATGCATGCATAAGATAATAACAGTAGGTTCACAACGCGAAGTAAATTTATTCTTCGAAAACCATTTTTGAAATTTAATTTTTCTTTGCATTAATAATTAATGTGGTAACCAAGGCATTATATATACACACACACACACACACACACACACACACACACACATATATATATATATACATATTTAGGTAATGAATGTTTTCAGTTACATGCTTAACAAACAAAATACTGGGGTAATTTAACGAGGAAGGTTTCAAAATTAAATAGCAATATTAATTCATAACTTAATAACTTGTATAAGTGGCGCTATTGGATCCATGAGGTATGGCGTTATTGTATACATTTACACTTAATATGTTCCTATTTAATATTTTAAAAAAAATTAGGATATTCTTTGCAGTACTTGTTTTTATTGTCATGTCAAAGAGAATATATGGCCAAAGTCGGAGATGCATATGAATAAAATTTTTAACATAGAGCCAATTGTATAAACACAACATTAATTTTTACTTACTCGAATCACCTGCTAGCATCAAGGATGCTATTTCTGAAGGGCTGTCCAAATTCTTGTGAGACCAACTTTCACAGCTGTTGTTACTCGACTAAAGCCTCGCTCAGTGGAGATTACAACAACCCAAAGCAGGTAGTCGGGTCAAGGTACAAGCGCTGGAAATACCACTGAACAAAAAAAGTGGCGTTATTGTAGCCATGGCGTTATTGCACACGGTTACCCTATCACAATATACAGAGTGAGTGTGAAGTCGACCCTCAAACTTCGGCTGCAGGTTCATCACCACAAATTAAGTTTAACAAGTATAATACGACTTTTGGTCTAAAGTGCTACCCAAGGCTGGAATAGTCTTTGAAGTTGGGTTGAACAACATCTGGGTTGTAAATTATAGAGAAAGTACCGTCTAGCTAGGTCGCCAAACGGCGATCAGAGATCCAGGTGTTAACGCCCCGTTTACAAACTGCTAGAGATTTGTTTAAACTGTCTGATTTAAGATTTAGTTTCATTGTATGTTTTTGGGACAGTGAAAAAGTCTGAAACGTTTGTTTTTACGGACATCTTGAGCTATAAAAAATTGAACACGCGTGGTATAGAGACTTGCAGGTTTAACATGCCATCATGAAACGCCAGGGTCACCGCTACAATTGGCATAGAGGTGCGCTACCGAAGCGAAGACTTCGCGCCAGAAGCGCCCCCGCACTGATGGAGCTCGTGCGGACACCCGGCGGCCACCTTCAGACAGAACACTGAGCGTCTGGACTGTGTTTCTATAATGAGTTTCTACAACCACCATGGATTTGTCGCTGTCGTTAAAATATTTCATTGAATCAATTGAGGAAACACCTTTATTTCCTACATATTTTGTGACATTACTACCCCTTGTTATCTCGCCCCAGTCTCCGAAAAATGTAATTCACATGTGTGGGCTGCTCGTTTGGACAGAACTGTTGACGGGGCTCGGCTCGCACGTGGCTCGCCCCTGGCTCGCCCCTGGCTCGCCCCTGGCTCGCACGTATGTGGGGGACTGCGAGCCATGCTCGGGCTTCAACACGCTGGGCACTGCAGTCTGTGCAATCTGGCGAACAAGGTACCATGTCGGCTTCCATGTCGAAGGCGTTTACGAGCTCTGACGTTTTTATTTAATTCACAGATGAATTTAGTCATCGTCATCAATGCCTGATACTTCTCACCACTCCGTATATACCTTGGCACGGGAACAGAAAAAAATAATTCTAAAAGGAGTTTACTACACAGTTCAATAATTAAATTGTTACTAAGAAAATTTTTATAAGGATGTGTTTATTATTTTTAATCGTATTAAATTTGTCTTAGCAATTTTTTCTATAGTATTTCTTTGATGAAGTAAAAAAAAATTACTAATACAGAAAAATATGGTTATGCCAATTAGTATTTTCATTCTGTTCCCTTATTAAGTTCGTTTAATACTCTGTGTAGACAAAAATATACGTGTGATATATATTTATATAAATATAAGGCTTGAAAAGAAGGGGAAGGGAAAAAATATTGTCTAGATAAAAATAGCCATTCATATTTCAATTAACCCAAATCAACAGATGCTAACCATGGATATAAGTTAGCCTATGTGTTGAACAAATACTTGTGTTGTGTTCTAGTTTGTTACCGAAATTTTTTCACACCTTTGCCTTTCAGGTTTCCGGGATTATTTCCCAATGCTTGGGGTGATATGATGGTGGTAGACTTGAAGTCTTCAAACGACGGCCTTGCTCCGAGAAACCGAAGAGTCACTTCAAGACGTGCTTCATACATAGTATTTCTCATCACAGTGTCTTGTTTTACTATAACTGAGTGACTTTTTCGAGCAAGAACTGCATAGTTTTTGTAGTTGTCAGGACTGTCACCTCTGATGAAGTTCATTAAATTTAAATGTTTGAAAATTATTCTTTTTTTCAATCACTTCTTAGACCACACTTACATATTATTATAATTTCTTTCTTCTCGCGAACATACCATATTCGTCTATGATTGCAGCTGCAACTTGCTATGATAAACTCATTTAGAATACTGGGATCTACAATCAAAGTTAGTAATGTATTTGTATTGCGCATAGATAAAACTATACAAAGCTGTTTCATGAGCAAGACTCGTGCGTGTATGTGCCGCACAGTGTGACATGGCCTTACGAGTATGGGCCACACAGTATGACATGGACTGACGTGCGTGGGGCCGAAGGCACTTTGTGATTGGGTAGCTCTGATATGTACTTTACTGAACCGTGAACCAGGACCGGTAGGAACCAATATAGACTACTACTTTGGGCTAATATTTATGTTTCCATGTTTCGTTTTTAAACTGTAGTTCAAGAAGAGTGAAAATTGCTAAAATGCTTGTTTTCATAATAATTTTATGCAATTATTGAAATCACTCAAGGGAATTGAATTACACATTATCTTCTAACATATAATTTTATGATTACCCTTGAAAAAATCATAGTTACCATTTGAACGACCAGGAGACTGTACGCCAACCCACAGCCTTGTACTTAGAGGCGATAACGTGCTAATTGCACCCCTGACTCTCTCTCTCTCTTATTCGTTCTATATACTGGTTACGAAATTCCACGATTGATACAATTAACTTAGAGATAACCCCCCATCAACATAGACTTAAATTAATTAAAAGTTGTAATACTAAATCCTTAAAAATAAATCTATTTCCTTTAACAAATTAACATAAAGCTTTAAAATAATTAATAAAACGACTCTGCTTTTAGCCATTAGTTTTTGATAATTTTCAACAAATAAACATAAATTTAATTATTAAAAAATTAATTTATAACAAAATTCTTAAAAAAAAATTTGCGGCCCCAGCGGACAACTCTCTGTGCGCGGGGTTTTGAGGTTATGTTGCTCCCAGGTATTTATATTTAGTCATAGCTAGTATGGCGGCATTATTTAAGCATAGTGGCAAATGTTTTAGACATAGCTAGTATGTCGGTGTTTGTTTTAAACATGGCGGTAATTTATTTCTTTTTTATAAATTTAAACATGGCAGTTTTTTTTTCTTTTGGAAAAATTAGACATGGCGGTTTAAGCAGCGACTTAAGCATAATTTCTTTTTTGGGAATTAGACATGGTGGTTTAAGCATAGTGGTAAATTTTTTAGGTATACTTGGGGGTGGGTGTTTTAAGCATACTAGGAGTGGGGGTTGGCGCTTTTTAAGCATAGCGGCAAATGATTTAGGCATAGATAGTATGGCGGGTATTTTAAGCATAGCGGCATTTTATTTAGGCATAGATAGTATGGCGGGGATTTTAAGCATAGCGGCATTTTATTTAGGCATAGCTAGTATGGTGGGGGTTTCTTTTAGGCATACTTGGGGTGGGGGTGTGTGTTTTAAGCATACTACATGGTGGTTTAAGCATAGTGGTAAATTATTTTTGGAATTTAAATATGGTGGTTGGAAATTTAAACATAGCGACTTAAGCATAATTTTTCGAAATTTAAACATGGCGGTTGTTGTGTAGTGGTGGGGGTTTATAGACATAGCTAGTATGGCTGCATTATTTAATCATATTTTTTTTTTCGAAATTTAAATATGGCGGTTGGAAATTAGCATCTTTTAAGCATATCTTCCTTATTTAATTCTACACCTCCCAACTGATCTCGTGGTCTAGTGGTTAAGGTGTCTTCCTTGTAACCTCGACGTTGCTGGGTCCCACGGATCGAATTCCCACGCCGCCCAGGATTTTTTGTATACAATTCCCGCCTTCGGAGCGATGGTGGCGCGCTTTGGTAATCAAAGGCTGAACTAAGATGGCGGCCTCCAGCAGACGTAAACAAGATGGCGGCCCCCCAGTGGCTGTGACGGTGGCGCGCCCTGGTAACCAATGTCAAAAACAATGGCGGCCTCCATGAAACAAGATGGCGGCCCCCAGGGGGAGTACTGGCGCAATGTTTACATTTCAATGTTTACATTGAGCCAGTACTCCTTCGCTGCCCCTACTTACAAATTACGTCATTGCCAAAGTGACGATTATGTAATACTGCAAAAATGTAACCTAGTCAAAAAGTGGTAAAAACTGACTAAGTTGATTCAGTCATTTTTTTTATCAAACTATGTTTTATGTTCGACACTTCATCAGAATAGGAAAGTTTTATTCCTATCGTACTGAGGGTGAGATACTGTTGATAATTTTTTTTAAGTTTAGTTTTGCTCTGTATTAGTTAGATGGTAATAAATTCCGTTGTTCCTAAAAATTTTTACTTGGTTACTTTTTGCAGTGTATCACTATATATAACAATAAACATTATGTTTCATCACGGATCTCGTAGTTTTGTATAAGAGAATCCAGTATATTGGATGTACTGCTGGATTAAGACCGCTGCGTTCTTTGATCTGTTTTAAACAAGGTAAACATGGGCGTGGAAAGGGGTAAAGGGGTTTTTGCCGTTGTTTTATTAAATTTTCGAGAGTTTTGTCAACACTCTGAGAGTTCATGTTCAGAGAAGGCAACTCCAGTTAACTAACGAAGACATCCGTTAGTTTAAGAAGATCCCTGAATGTTTTTTACCAGTGTTCTTCAAAAATAAAACGTTAACATTTTTAACTGTATTTTAACTGTATTTGTATTACCTATTTTTAACGATTTCATGCGGATGTTTCCATCTGTCATGAATTCTGTATCCTAAGTATAATATCTCTGTACATCTTTTACGCACTACAAAATGTTTGTTGAGCACTCGCTTCCAATGGCTGAGATATAGATTTAATTGGAATTCATCATATCGTTCTGAAGCTGTTGTTTGAGAAGATATATTGTATTTTTTGGCAGCGTCTTCAAATTTGACGTTTAATTTTTTTAAATGTGAACCATATTGCATTCACATAAAATTGAAATAGCCGTAACTTGTGCTCCTCCCGACTCAGAGTCATTGGAGAGGATATGATAGAAGCTATACAACAGCTCGGAGGATTTTTATTTCTAGTTTATGTATACAAGCGAGTAGGTGGCGAGGTATCTTGGGTTTACACTTCGCCAGATTTTACTTTTCTGTACCTTTAACGGAACCACACAGTTTTTTAGTAGGCATGTGTGATTCGCTGCACGTTATAATATCTGTACTGCTGCACTCCAGACATCTGTGTGCCTGAATGTCACAAGAAAACGGCGTGCTTCTGTCGAATTGTTTTGTCTACAAATAATTGATTTGGTGAATAGAGGATGAGCGTTATTATACAAATAATTATGTACTACGTAAGGGATGAATTACATTTAAACACTGAACACATTGACGAAGTGTTTCATTGTAGTCCTGAGGCTCACAGGTATATGGCGCGCAGTATCACTAATACCGCTGATCTTGTATTCTGGACCAGGTTAAATAATCTGTACTATTTTGCCTGCATCACCTCTAAGGAAAATATGTTTTGATACGAATAGGTGAATAGCCTGTTTGCTAGACAGGCTGCATCACATGACAGTCAACTGTAAATAATTAGCTAGTGGAGTGGGAATAGTAAATTACCATATCTCGAGGGAATAGATTCCTGTGTTATTTAAAATATATAATTTTGTATTTTTGTTAATTATTTATGTATTATTTATTTAACCATCGTTAATAGTTTATAAGTTCCTATATAAATTTAGGAATTTATTACTTGGAGGTTTTAAATTACTAAAACCCACGGTTTTTGTCAATTCTAGCATGGACAAAGAGCATATATTTGTGCAACATGTGGTGTTTAATATACTGTATTTAACCTTTGTCGTAACATTCTTTATGTTTAGAAAATTACTAATGAATCAATAAAAATATGGTTTTCTAAAAAATTAAAAGTAAATAAGAGTTTTTCAGAGTTTCTGGGAAACCGTTTTAAGTAGATTTCCAAGAAATACTACCTATTGTAGCCGTTACCATTGTGCGAGTTGACGCCCCCGCAAGCCCCTAGGGAGCGTCGTGAACCGCGTAAAATTGCCGGGAATTACCTGGTATAGTGTATCGCCATCCGACATATCAGCAAAATAAGTTACGGCACACAGTTCACCCAAACCTCTTGGCATTCAACGCGGGTATAGAAAATATCAGGGCTTAATTTAAACAACAAAAGAAAGGAATTTGCTTGAGAAAGCACAACTTTTGCGGCAAATACGACAAGACAATATTTATTAATCTGAAAGGCTGACATCAAACTATTACAAGCATAAAAAGAATATAAGCATTCGCCGGTACCTATTAATTAAATCGGGTCCGATGCTATAAACTATATATATATATTCATACCCAGCACATGATAAGGAAATATAAAAATACCCTAATCTTAACATCAGTTACAAAAACACCATTATACTTATTTAAAATCTCCAATAAACCAAGTTCGAGCTAGTAAACGCCTTCCTGGTTACGCGACGTGCTCAAGTGTTCGGGGGACAGGTACCCTTAAAACGTTCAACGCGAGTCTCTACCATTTGAATTTCAATTATTTACTTCACGTGTCCATATTTTAAAGTTGTTACATGTAACTGGGGGAAAACAGGCCTCCGATGTAAAATGACACTCTCAGGCTTGATGTAATTATTTCTGCCACCAATCTCTTGCAGCATAACTCCGTGGCACAAGGGGAATCACAAGGGAAGTCACTCACGTATCGGCTCGACGTCTCCGTATGATTAGCGAATCCTCGCTAATCCCCACTGGTCCTCAGGCCAGTCGGTGCTGACGGCTATACCAGCCGGAAGGAGCCTCGTTCCGCCGCGATAGAACAGCGGCTATCATCTTCACAAGCTTTACAGCTACTCTTGCACACACATATCAACGCGTTATTTTGCTGCCCAAGCCGGCCCCACACTCGCAAAAGTAATTTTTTGCGAGGCCGCTGGCGCGAACCTCCTCACTTCACGGCCCGTCGTACATAACAGCTGATCGCCTGCCATTCCCCTCTCCTCCTTCAACCAAGGGAGGGGAAAAAGTCTCCCTCGCGCGCATGCGCGCCGCGCTCGTGAATTGTTTCATTTTACCCCGACTTTGCTATGTCGCATTGATAATTAAAATACTTTTATACAACTGCAAATATATAACTACATTATAAATATAACTAATAAACACACTTATTTAATGATATTCTCACTAACTGTTACCAGGTGCTCCAGGCGACACTATCCGCCGTACGGATAACACCAATACTCAAAGAAACTATACTAAAGGAAAACTATAATATAAACTTCCTTTTAATATTCTTGTAAAACAGTACCCCGAGAAAGGGGTACAGAGTTCCGGAACATTTTTATATAGTTTTTTGTTTCATGGTTCATAGACCACAAAACCATTGTCAACTCAAAAGTTTATATATATTAAATTTTGTGGACACGATGACTGCGCAATTTTTCACAAATCTCTTACAAACTGATATATAAAATCTAATTGTGGAAAATTTCGGTTGAGATCGTTGATGGGCAATCTCCGATCCAAGATGTAGAAATTGGGAATATTTCTTGAAAAACAGAAAAATAGAAATATCACATCAGTTTGAAAGTATTATAACTCGTAGGAATAATACAAAAACATTTTGATACGACCAACTATAACAGCAAGAGATGGAAAAAACCAGGCTTCGTGAAACAAAAAAAAACTCATAATTCTGTTCGTAGTCACACCATTGAATTCGTTCAAAGTGTAAATGTTAAAACTTTTATCTAAATCTTTTTTCTTAAACAATTTTTGATAAGATGAACCATCAAATCCGTACCTTGTATTTTATATAATCCATTTATTTTTATTATGAAACATAAAAATATTAATTACAACTTTCGTCCGAAAATATTTTTATACGACCAACAATTACTGCAAGGGATGGACAATAAGACTAAAAAAAATTAATTAATATTCACACTATTAAACCGTTTGAATTGTTCGTAAACCGTATAAATATTATCTAAAACTTTTGTCTGAAACAATTTTTTATATGGCCAACCATAACTGCAAGGGGTAGAAAAAAAGGGGACGCTGAATTGCGCCCCATTGGAAAGGGCGCCTTTCAGATTTTTTCGAGCACACACACAATTATTTAAATCCTGATAGGCTGCCTTTCCAGAGTTGGCTGTTCGCTTTGCTTTAAGCGAAAGAAAACCCTGAATTGTGCCCCATCGGAAAGGCCGCCTTTCAGGTTTTTTCCTTGTACGCATACAGTCCGTAAAATCCTGATGGGCTGCCTTTCCAGAGTTGGCTGTTCGCCTTGTTTTAAGCGAAAGAAAATCCTGAATTGTGCCCCATCGGAAAGGCCGCCTTTCAGGTTTTTTCCTTGTACGCATACAGTCCGTAAAATCCTGATGGGCTGCCTTTCCAGAGTTGGCTGTTCGCCTTGTTTTAAGCGAAAGAAAACCCTGAATTGTGCCCCATCGGAAAGGCTCCCTTTCAGAAATTTTTAGTTTTCGTTAGATCGTTGTGGGCACTGAATTTCGCCCCATCGGAAAGGCCGCCTTTCAGGTTTTTTCCTTGTACGCATACAGTTTGTATAATCCTGATGGGCTTCCTTTCCAGAGTTGGCTGTTCGCTCTGTTTTAAGCGAAAGAAAACCCTGAATTTCGCCCCATCGGAAAGGCCGCCTTTCAGGTTTTTCCTTGTACGCATACAGTTCGTAAAATCCTGATGGGCTGCCTTTCCAGAGTTGGCTGTTCGCTCTGTTTTAAGCGAAAGAAAACCCTGAATTGTGCCCCATCGGAAAGGCCGCCTTTCAGGTTTTTTCTTTGTACGCATACAGTTCGTAAAATCCTGATGGGCTGCCTTTCCAGAGTTGGCTGTTCGCTCTGTTTTAAGCGAAAGAAAACCCTGAATTTCGCCCCATCGGAAAGGCCGCCTTTCAGGTTTTTCCTTGTACGCATACAGTTCGTAAAATCCTGATGGGCTGCCTTTCCAGAGTTGGCTGTTCGCTCTGTTTTAAGCGAAAGAAAACCCTGAATTGTGCCCCATCGGAAAGGCCGCCTTTCAGGTTTTTTCTTTGTACGCATACAGTTCGTAAAATCCTGATGGGCTGCCTTTCCAGAGTTGGCTGTTCGCTTTCTTTTAAGCGAAAGAAAACCCTGAATTGTGCCCCATCGGAAAGGCCGCCTTTCAGGTTTTTCTTTGTACGCATACAGTTCGTAATATCCTGATGGGCTGCCTTTCCATAGTTGGCTGTTCGCTCTGTTTTAAGCGAAAGAAAACCCTGAATTTATCCTTAATATTTCCCATATTCCTATAGTGGATTCCACTTATATTCCCAAAATAAAATAATGAAGATATGTAATGGTATTTCTCAATAATAATAATGTGACTTTAGTCCACCGCACACAGAACGACTTTCCTTGCGGGATTGTATGCATATTTGTTTGTTACACAATATTCCTTCCTTCTTCCAAAGTGACTTGCAGTGACGCGATGTAATGTTCACACTTACTTAATAGTTCATTTTCAGGAAGATCACACCCTTGTACATCCGTAGCTTGCCCTGATGAGGATCCATAGTTAACATTTGGTTTAGTCGATTGGAGTTCACGCCGTTTTAGTTTCATCCGACTATCTTCTTGGTAAGCCAGTTTACGCCGAGTTGTGCAGTGTCGAATCTTTTTACGAATGACTTTCTTGTGTATTGAACCAGGGCTCCTACCTGACATTTTTTTTAAAGGACTCTTCTCCCAAGCTAAACCTTTCTTGAATCTTGTCCTGCCATGTAACATTTACGCTGTGTCTATGTGTAGGTAATTTATTATTTTGCGTCCATTAAATTTGGCAACGAGGCTCGTATAGAATTCTACCGAATTACTGGTTTTGTTTTCTTTGAGATATCTGTCACAAAAAAATGTCTTATTAAAAAATTTAAAACCTTTATGTATACTTATAAAAAAATTACAATTCGCGGTAATAAATAATTTTAGTAATAGTGTCCATGAATAAGAACGAAATAAAAACTGATTTCTGCGAGTGGGATTTGTTGACAATGGTTTCAAGCTCAATGCTAAACCGCCCCAGCTCACGATACTAGGCTGCTGGGTAGGGCCTACATAAGTATCACAATGGGGCATTTATCACATAGCACATAAATAAAATTTTAAGGAGTGAATTCTTTCAGCAGCATACACGAAAACACCTTTTCCATTACGTAATCGCATATAACTATAAATACGGCTGAGAAACCATACAATTACCATGTTATGTGTACTGAGGTTGTATACAAATTGATGTTTTGTTTCATTAACCATGTCAAAATATGAAACTAAACTAATAAAAACTACAAGTCATTTGTACGATTTCAAAGACGACACGTAGACATGGCATACACCGCGCGCTCAAGAAAAACTGTCATTGAAATCTAGAAGTAATAGTCTTTCAGCACAGCATGTACATAGCAATGAGACAAAACAAAAATAACAAATAACGTATTTATTTATTAAACATAGGTGATGGTGAATAGACGTCACTTGCTCCTACTAAGTTATGAATAACATATTTTCCAGTAAATTCTGTTTGTTTAATTGTTTTGAAAATATGTTAACTAAAATTGCACTTTTTTTTGCGAATATGCTGATTCATTAACATATGAAACAGAGTTATATTTAATGATCTTTCTTTGTGTATTATACTTTTACGTAATTCATTATTGTACATTCCACGACATATCAAAATCGTTCCTAGTTTACACTCATACCTATGACATTCATTCAAATATTGTGGCAATATAAATGATATGATTAAATGCATTTTGAAAAGTTGTACATTTCATTGGCTGTCACACATTAAATCAGTCTTTTATTATACCTACTTCACTTGTTCCCATAAAACTTATTAGGGGTTAAGCTATAGATGATCTGGGCGAATTAGCAAAATATGCACACTCTCGATGGAAGTATTTTCACCGCATTCTACAAACATATTAATAAAACGACAGATTCAGTTGGGCACATATTATATAAAAATTGAAAATAGGCATGAAGGTCTCGGAGGCTATTTTAACAATAACTTTTAAACACTAAAAATGTTTTTATAAATGCATATGCATAATCCTCTGCCTTAAATTATTTTAGGGTCATCGTTTTTTAGGACAACTTTAAGTGAAAATTCCAGCAGGCAAGGATAATAAAATTTTGTAAGCTACTTTCGTTAACGCTTGTTTTTATATATAGCAGCAATATTAAATTAAGTTAATTTGTTCGCTAGTTAACACTCCCCCCCCCCACCATGGAACATATTACATGATCAACCTCTGTGTTAAAAAATGATTTAAAAAATACAATCCAGTCACTGAGATTGGCGCACCATCTGTTGTAAGGTTCAATTACCAGCTGCATTCTTAGACTTCAACTTTGGGAAAGCAAACCGTATGTGCTGCCATCTAATTTTTGAATTTTGTACTTTGTACTCATTTGGAGAATGGTTCCAATATTTGTAAACAGGGGCGACAAACGTAAGGACATCTATCTTCGAAAAGGTTCGTAGGACAAACTCCTGTAGGGCAAACGACTTTAGGGCAAATGCCTTTAGGGCAAACGACTGTAGGGCAAACGCCGGCAAGCATTTATTTTCGGATTATTGAAAATTCGCAAACTTTTAGGGCAAACGCCTGTAGGGCAAACGCCTGTAGGGCAAACGCCTGTAGGGCAAACGACTGTCGAAAAACTTATTTTAGGGCAAACGCCTTTAGGGCAAATGCCGGAGCTTGGTCCGAATGTGATTATCAAACATTTTGTGCAAACGCCTTTAGGGCAAACGCCTGTAGGGCAAACGCCTGTAGGGCAAACACCTGTAGGGCAAACGACTTTAGGACAAACGCCTTTAGGGCAAACGCTTTTAGGGCAAACGCCTGTAGGGCAAACGACGCACTCCCATTATGTACACTTGATAGCTTTAGAGAGAGATAGGGAACACACACATGCTCATGTGTACATGTACAATATGAGACACACTTTCCACCAATATCTATGTTGGGAGTCATTACAAAAATCAGAGCAAATGGCTGTTAAAAAATTTGGTTTTCAATGAAAAGTTATTCAGGAATTCTATCTGAAAACAAAACACAGAAAAAATTATTTCAAGGTGGCTGAATCATTGTGTCCATCATCGAGAAAAACAAGGAAAACGTGGAATAGTCGGAGAGCTAAATATAAATAAAGAACTTATAAATCAATGTATTATATACGCAATGTACCTGAAACTATACTCATTTAGCTTATTTCAGTACAACTGTGAAGGTGTAGTAAATATTTATATGAGGTCGGGGGAATTCCGCATACTCACACTATCACAGCGTCCATCCATATCTTACAGTCACCAATAATAATAACATGTTACTACCCTATGCTACACAAATTAATGTCATTTTAATACCATAAAAGCATATTTAAGAGATTTTAACTTGAATATAGCTTTTATATAATGTTTGCTATGAAAGGGCTTCACAACTAAATATACAATTCAGTCCTATGTCCGCTCAACATATGACATTATATTCACTTGTAATCTCAAAATGTTAATAACCCAGTATGTGCGCAAGATTACCACCTACAGCTCTAAATCCTCAAGGTTTCCCTTTGAAAGTCCCCAATCTCAAAAACCAGACATGACTTACGAAGGTTACAACCTAGCTAAGGAAGGATTTTTTAAATCCTTACCCTCTACATTTGAAGAGCGTTAGAAACTGCAGAATGGTACCCTTTTACAAAGGGAGTGCGGCCTGTGGAAATAAACTAGGAGAAAATTGTTGACAGCTTCTAATTTTGGCACTATTTGTAGGCGTAAACCACATACTTCATGCCAAAAATTGGTGGCTACATTGTTGTATGAGGATTTCGATACAGATGCTATGATATGGGTTAGAGATCACGAAAAAGAGGTAGTGAAAAAGCTGGAAGAGACTTGTGATGTACAAGTAAAGGCATGTGGACTGTTTTTTGATGAAGAAATACAATTTCTAGGGGCCAGCCCAGATGGACTGATTGAAAGAGATCGTATCGTGGAAGTAAAATGTCCATCTTCTGGAGTAAAGCCAGAAGTTCTAAGTCCTGATGAGTTAATTCTTAAAAGGAAATGCACATTTTGGAACATATCTCGAGACAAAAAAAAACTGTTATAGACATTAATAAGAATCACCATTTTTTCTACCAAGTTCAAGGGCAACTTCATGTGACAAGGCGTAATTACTGCATCTTCGGGCTCTGGACTCCAAATGGAATTAAAACCACACGTATTGACAGAGATTATCTGTTCTGGAAGGATCAAATGGATCAGCAATTGACAAAGTTTTACTTAAACTGTATGCTGCCAGAACTTGTAGACCCGCGACGACCGCGGTCGTTGCCCATACGAGATCCTGACTATATTACAAAGGAAGGCTATGAACGAATTTGCTGCAAGACAACACAAACTTAGTGTCAAGAAACCATCAAATTCCAGAAGAAATAAAAGTGTACAAGCTATTGCCAACAATGATGAACCCGAATCAAAGAAGACAAGAAGAAATTTGTGTTTTTGAATATGATTTATCACTATTCATAATGAAATCGTCTCATGTAAGTCATTATAAATATACCACATGTTACACTCACCTGAACTTTACAAGACGTTTGCATTTGATTCTTTAGTACAAACGCATGATATAGCTGTATTGTTTTTGGGTATGTCATTTTATGCATTGTTCAGTTCTTAACTACATACATACATTTTCAGTGCGATAGTGTAACTTATTAGTTATGTGCTTACTACATTGCATGTGATAGAATTTCACTAAAGATAAAATCGTTGTATCAAGTTTTGCATAAATTATTAACATGTACATTTTGGGAAAGTGTTTCTGCTTGTAAGAAAGGTTTCATTTTGCACTAAGTATACGTTTGATGTGTTCTAACTTGCTATTTCAGCACTGTGTGGGGAGAGATTCAGTCTCAAAATTGTATATATGAAATAATCCAATATTCGATAGATATGTGCGATATATTCCTTTAACATTATTCGTATTTACATTTAAATAAAAGATAATTGCAATATCAGTGTTAACTCGGCTGAGTGTATTTCAACCAGTACTTAATGTAAGAAGCCATTTTATCTAGAATGTATAAAAACAATAATTGAAAAATGAATGCTTGTATAAAGATCATGTGTTTATTTATAGGTACTAATAAGTCTGCATTTGTGTCTGTATTTGATAAACTATGTATGGTAAGTTTGAAATTGGCTGGCACATTTTGTGAGGTAATTCCTCTTGCAAATGTAATAATGTTTGGCCGATGATAAACATGATAAGATGTCGGAGTCACTGATAATCGAGACTTCAAGCGACTTCATAACAAATCAGGAACATTATGGCAATAAGCAAGAATTTACTTAAATACATTAAGTAATCAAATCAACTAGAAACATTTTAATAAATGTTCTTGTCTTCTGGGTTCTAGCCGCGTCACAATGGAAGTTCTTTCTGACGTTTCGGAGTGCGTTGCAGCCTCCATCTTCAGGGCAGCAGCAGAAGTTGCTTCTTACCTACTGTTACTCTCAGTAACCTACTACCTACTGTTCGTCAGTAACCTACTACTTACTGTTACTGAAACGTTTTTTGTGGAATTACTAGCTATCCTGCCCTGCTTCGCACGGGTGTAGTGATTTAATTATGTAGTGTAGGTGTATTTACCATTTATTCTTGTGTATCTACTCAAGGAAGCTTTTATCTCTATATAATATCTATAAAACAGTGTCGCTGTACGCGTTTGTTTTTATTTCCGCTTACTTCTTCTGAAAAATGCAACTGATTTTAATGTGGTATTTATTATCAGTTAATTAATTTTTTGTTACAAAAGGCTATACACAACAGTACCCGAAGCAGGGTGGGGGAAGGTCGCTAGTGGGGCGACACCGCTTGACCGTATGGTCATTAGACCGTATCAGAGAAAAGTGTGTCAGAATCACTGCTAGCCCCGCCCCCTCGCTGCCATTGGCCGGTAGCTAGAGGGGAAAGGGAACGTGACCAGGAGAAGAACAACATAAGTACGCCAACTCTCAGACACAATCAGGGTGTCCCCAGCTAGTACTTTTTCGAGTTTTTTGCCTTGAATATAATATTATGTTTACACTAAATTGTTTTATTATTAAGTGTTATTCAAACACACACAGGAGTGGAAGGGAATCTAATTTTTCAGTTGACGACGACGAGTCAGGTCAGGAACTCAATTCGGTCGTTCGGCATTAATTAAGTCATATTTTTTGTTCCTGGCTTTTATTCTGTCGACAGTAATAATTAATTTAAATTTAGATTATCAATGTACTAATATCGTTTTCATGTTCTGGTTTCATCGGTGGGAGAAAAAATGAAACTGACAATGAAATCTTACATGAAACATCAATATGTTTCAAATAATCCAATTGAAAAAGAAAATACAGCTGACAACGGCCAGTTTTAGACATAAGCAAAGTTTATCTAGGAGCGCGAGTGGAAGCTATTTTTGATGGGATTAGATAAGAGCATAGTTAGACCAAGTGATGTAGGTTAACACTATTGAAAGTTAATTGTTTGGCCTTCTATGTTGTATTTTGGAGCCAAGTTTTAAAACAAATAAATTTTAATGACTCTGTTCTAAAAGGTTTAGCCTTGCTGAGTCCAGAAAAGTATAAATCAGATGACAATCACAGTATAATGCCACTTGCCAAATGTTTTCTTAATGTTATTGAAGAAAAATATTTCGATAACCTGGATAGGGAATGGCGTTTATTAAAGACTGTTGAAGCACTGAAGAAAGACGACGAATTTATGGTGTGCGGTGACAATGACCCACACAGATTTTATTTTAAGTACTATTTATTTATTTTCTTACCATACTATTTCGTTTGATTGTTATTATTTATGCTCAGTCTAAATGCCAATTAACTACATGCATTCATGTTTAAAAGCTGTCAACAACATCTGTAATAGAAATTTGAACAAACCAAGTTAAAGCCACTTGACATAACCCAAAAATTGTATTTACCTCTGGAAATGATATATGATTAATTTAATTTATAACACTAATTTTATGTTGTGAATATTTCCTAATCGATTTCCTGTTTGTTTTCATATATTGTATTGTTGACTGGAGTTCTATCTAATAGTGCTCAACGTATTGTCCTGGGTGTACATCATCTACTTCTGACTCATCCGTGATATTATATTCATATAAATAATAATTTTAATATATAAATTTAGGAAGAAAAATTCTAATATTTTATTGTTGGAAATCCTTGTGTCATTATAGTGTACTGTGTTGTGTTGAATAAATGTTTATTGTGTTTTTTAAGTAAAATAAGGATTTGTACATACATATAGTCCTACACTTTTTACCTAACAATCAAATTAAGTTAATAATTGAATTATTAATGCAGTGTCAACACCTACACACAATATAGCTACCTATAAGTTACAGTAGAGAAGAAATATAATGGATTTTTGGAATACAGTTTTTGGAATGAAAAATGCTGTAGGAGACCAAATGTTCCCTTCTATAACAGTGTTCATTAAAGCCATGCTATGCTTGCCTCATTCATACGCAGCAACTGAAAGAATATTTTCTGCAGTAACATTGACCAAAAATAAAATTAGAAACAAAGTACAATCACCACTGGTAAATGCATTTCTTTTGGTAAAATTAAATTGATGTACACAGCTGCAGATTTTACTGTTTCAGGAGAACCCCAGGAGCATATGAATTGTCTCGCGTGACTCAAGGGAGCCAGCAATTCGAAACAGCTTTGTACATTAGCATAGAAGAATTTTAATACCTACGTATTTTAGGTAGATTTCAAAGAAATAGGTACTACCTATTGTAGCCGTTACGAAGGTGCGACTTCCGGAATTTTTTTTACATGGTTTTTCGTTTCATGGTCCATAGACCCCAAAACCATCGTCAACTCAAAAGCTTGTATATTTATACATATGTGTATATATATATCACTTTCTTGTGGACGCGATAACTGTCCTAATTTTTCTCAAATCAATTCCAAACTAATATAGAAAATCTAAATGTGGAAAATCTCGATCGAGTTCGTTAATGAGCAATATCCGAAGAAAGGGGTAGAAATGGGGAAGGTTTTTTCAAAAACAGAAAAATCGTTCTAATTCACGCAATATGGAAAATATCACATCCTTTGAATTTATTAAAATTCTTAGGAGTAATGCCAAAATATTTTCTCTGAATAAGTTTTTGATACGACCGACGGTATCTCCAAGGGGTTGAAAAAACAAGGGTTGGCGGACAAAAAAAATCATAACTGTGTTCGTAGGTAAGGCATCAAATTTGTACTAATTATGTATTTTTCTTATAATTTCTATATAAACTTTTGTCTGGAACAATTTTTGATTAGACGAACCATTGCAGTAATGTAGTAAATAAAATAACGATAAAAATTAAGAAATATATATATTTCATAACTCCCTCAGTAAGTACACCATCAAAATCGTTATAATTGTTAGTAAATTTTATAATTTTTATCTAAAACTTTTGTCTGAAATTATTTTTTATATGTCGAACCATTGTTGCAGGGGGTGGAAAAAATAAAGGTGTTGAATTAAAAAAAATCATAATGTACCATGTACACTCATAAATCCCTTTATCGTGAAACCTTAAAGTATTCAGTACATCTTTCATCTGAAATAAATTTTTATACGACCAACCACAACTTCAAGGGGTTGAAAAAACAAGGTTTGGTGGCAAAAATCATAACTTCCTTCGTAGGTACAACATAGAATTCGTACGAATTGTGTATCAATCATATAATTTTTATCTAAAACTTTTGTCTAAACAATTTTCGATCGGAACATCCATTACTGCAAGGGGTTGAAAAAATAAGGGGTAGAATTAAAAAAAAAAACTCATAACTCTCATTAGTTACAATATAACATTCTTCAAGTTGTTGGTAAACCTTTTAATTTTTATCAAAAACCTTTGTCTGAAACAATAAAATTGATTGGAAGTACTATTGCTACAAGGGGTTAAAAAAATAAGGGGCAGAATAAAAAAAATTCATAACTCCCTTAGTGGTGCACTTTCAAATCCGTTCAAATTGTTTGTTAATCATATAATGTTACTTAAAACTTTAGTTTGAAACAATTTTTGATAATACAAACCAATACTTCAAGGGCTGGAAATAACAAGGGTAGAAAAACAAAAATATATTACTTTTTTTAAATACTTTTACTATCAAATTAAATATAATTTATTGTAAAAATTCCTAAGTTTTATCTAAAACAATTGGTTTAAATAATATTTGATGAAACTAACTATTAACATAAAAACAGGGTTCGAAATTTAAAAAGAAAGTAAATTTTTTAGTATCAATTTCGTTGGAATTTATTCATAACAATCTTAAGATTATCTTAAACCTTTGTCCGAAAAAAAATTATATGACATTAGTGTAAGATATAAAAAACAGTGTTTGAAAATCAAAAATAATTTAATGACTACCTTAGTAGACATATTATGAATATCTTTAAGACATTAAGTTAAAAACATTCAAAATATTTTCGCTTCATGTAATATGAGAATATGTTACACCAATCCTTTTTGAAGATTGGCGAACAGATAGGTATTTATGTCAGCTACATTAAGTTCTTAAAATTCTCTAGGATTTTATAGAAGTTTCAAAAATATTTCCAGAAGAATAGTTACTTCGAAACTACCTACGCCTGTTGAATGTTTGTTACAAAAAGATTTTTTTTTTTTTAAATAATTATGCATTTAACATTAGAATATGAAGCTGTTATTATGACGATATACATAATCATAACAATAATAATTTGAAGCTGTTATTAAGACTATATACGTACCTAATAATAATAACAACAATAACAGTCATTGTCAAGTCTCTAACAAATTTTTACATACAGCTTTTGTTAGGCGTAATTGTAACTTTACAGAACTTAATCAACAAATCGTGTAACCATGCACCCAACGAAACATTTATCAAAAATAAATGTAAACTGTATAAACTAACGTGAATGGGTGGGCTAAGCCGCTTTAATCTGTTAAAAAGTACAACAGACATAATATGGAGCATGAAAGTCGTACTAGCTGTGCGGCACCCCCAGGGCAGGAGAGATAAGTCTGCCGGGGAGGGAGCCCTCCTTTCCAAGTAAACAAGTCGGCCTACACTGGGTGAAAAATTGTCGCGCGAATAACTAACGCCTAGCGTTTTTCACACAATGAAAGATGTATTTAAAAGTTACTTCTACATTTTATTAAATACACGAAAACTGATTGAAATAAACGTATGGGCAAAGTAACTTAAGTTACAAGTTTCAAAGATATATTATGTAAGGTGCAAAAATAAACAGAGTTAATTTTACAAGTAAAAACAAGATAGTATAATTTACCGCAAGTTAATATAGAAACGCATTCTAAATAACAGTGAATAGTAAATGAGATCTACACATGTGTAGGTTTATTTACCACCCATATTATAATGTTTAAAACTTACAGCCCAGGCATTTTAGGGGAAAAATCGAGCAAACCTAAAAAAAAAAAAAAAAAAAAAAAAAAAGTTTGAAATTTGGCACAGACGTTCCTTTGGGTGTTAAAAATTGATCCTAAAAAGTCCCCATCTCTCAGATGCCGGCTTCATACTTTTTTAAGGCAATAAGGGCGTAAGTGCCGAAATCACAGATGGTCCCCCAGGTTCTTTGTATCAGTGTTCGAAGTCAGGCTGGATAAACGAGGAACTATTTTTAGCATGGCTAAAACATTTCAGTGCCTTTTGTAAACCAGATCCTAACAATCCAGTATTGCTTGTTCTGGACAACCATTCCAGCCACATATCTCACGAGTCATATGAATTTTGTCATCACAATGGAATAATCATGCTGTCTCTGCCTCCACAAACATCCCATTGAATGCAGCCTTTGGATGTTGCTTTCTATGCACCGCTGAAGAAGGCCTACCACGAAGCATGCAGAAGATGGATGGTAAATCATCCCCACGAAAAACTCAGTCCAGATGAACTTTCAGGACTCTTTAACATTGCGTTTATGAAGGTAGCAACAATTGAGAAGGCAGTCAATGGTTTTCGGAAAACTGAAATTTTCCCTCTAGATCCAGATATTTTTTTTGAAGAGGAATTCTTTCCCAGTAACCTGCAAGAGTGGATAGGTCTATCATAGAAGGAGGAATTGAAAATGTTACCACTGTCACTTCTCCTTTTATTTCAAGTTCAACTACTGGGAACAGAATTGTCTCGCCCAATATGGATTTTACACATTCCAGTTGTGCTGGTCCTTCGTGTTCTTTCCAGGATGTGGCTCCAGTGCCAAAAATAATTTCTCGGGTCGCAATAGAGTCAAAGACAAGGCCTAGAAGAAAAAATTGCATTCTCAGATCCTAACTTCAACTCCGCAAAATAAATGTCTTGAAGATGCTAGGGCAAAAAGGGCTGTTGCAAAAAAAAAGTTCGAATAAGAAAGAAGAAAGGACTTAATGGAGAATTAGGCCCAGATTCCCGGCCAAAAAAGAAACAGTCATAAAAACATACTTCCAGTTAGTTCCTCAGAAGATGATGCAGTTGCTGATCCTTGTGATGACATAGAACCAACAATAAGCAATGCCAAAGACTTTTGCATTCTTTGTGGAGATGAAGGACATGAAAATGAACTTTGGTATAGGTGCACTTCGTGTTCAGAGTGGGCTCATGCAGAGTGCACTGGTTTTGATACACCAGACAATTATATTTGTGACTATTGGAAGTCATAAATACCAATCACTTAAGAGTTGATTTTATCAGCTATAATTTACATAATTTTTATTTTGTCTGAACAATTTTTTTTTTCACACAAAATATTTTAATTCATTTGCTTGTAGTGTGCTATGCATTTATTTGTGCTTTAAGTATTAGTTAAGTGACAGCCAAATGTCCAAAATAATTTAAATATATTGGTGAATATAAATGATCGGAATTACCCAAACGTCGGGGTAATTCCGACCAAACATATGACTTATTAAAAAAATTTTTTTCCCAAACCAATAACAATTTCTTTATTTCTAATACCCACAAGTCAAGTCATAATATAGGAGAATATATATTCTGTTTTACACCTCCATTCCGTAACAAATTGTCATAATATGGACAATCTTGCTTAAGTGATCGGAATTCCCCCACTCTACCCTATGCGATAATAATTGACTGACATATTAGGGATTACAAGGAACTACTGCACAACAATGGGTTTTTGAGCAATTTAGGTTAATATTGACTATAGCATTTTACCAGAAATAAAAATAATGCAGGTTTTAAATTTGGCACAGACGTTCCTTTGGGTGTTAAAAATTGGTCCTAAAAAGTCCCCATCTCTCAAATGCCGGCTTCATACATTTTTAAGGAAATGAGGGCGTAAGTGTCGAAATCTGCATATCACGACTGCTGTGCGAAAAATATTAATTCAGTTGTATCGTAACTTGACATAACATGACAAAACAAAACATAGTTTTTCATTTCACCAATGTCCTGCTGAATAGCTGATATACTGTAAATCTTTCCTGTTGTCTTGCTTGAGGGTGGATGGACAATTTCAATGTGTGCATCTTCTAACCTCGCAGTCAACATCGCAAGGATTTGACCTTGACCTTGAAATTTGACCTTGACCTTGACCTTTAAATTTGACTTTGACCTTGAAATTTTACTTTGTCCTTGTCGACCATCATGGACCCGACATTTAATGTTCAGTACATGCTACCAGGAGCGACCAACTGCTGGAGTACGTCATCTTGTGTGTGTACTCATATTATAGAGTACATTTACATCTGGTTAATTTTATTTTAACCTGCTACAGTGCAGTAATCATTTATTACCGAGGTGCCCCCCGCCATCTTGAAATTCGGACGCCATCTTGAAATCATGTAATAATATAGCTAGAAAAGCGGGAAAAAATCCAAAATTCATCAAAAATATCACTCATTAACTTACAAATCGAATCGATGGATCCCTGTCCACGGTTCGATTCTTGACCAGAGACAGTTGTAACTAATTATTAAATAAATGTTAGGTTCTGTTTTCCATTACCTTTCGCGGAGTTTATTAATCATTCACTCTACGAAAATCAACTCAAGTCAATATACCGGACCAACGAATTAAATCAGTGCCGATTAGCCTATTATGAAAGTCTAATTTTTCAATAATCTGAATAACATATAAGCCGTTCATGTACAAAGCCACACATATAGATCAATTGCCTTCAGTCCATGAGACCGAGTCATGTCATTATCAGACGTATAGGCTAGTCATTTCAGGACCACATGACCTTCGTAATCCATCGTGACATTTTTATACATTCTAAAGGACCAAGTAACCTTGTAAAATATTTTAGTAACACCAAGAGGTGATAAACTAGTAAATATTCAATCACTACATTTTGTACTACGCGCAATCAACAAAAAAGGAAGCACCAACAACGAAAAGACAGCACCACCAACGAAAAGGCAGCACATTTGGAAGCACCGACAACGAAAAGGCAGCACATTTGGAAGCACCGACAACGAAAAGGCAGCACATTTGGAAGCACCGACAACGAAAAGGCAGCACATTTGGAAGCACCGACAACGAAATGGCAGCACATTTGGAAGCACCGACAACGAAACGGCAGCACATTTGGAAGCACCGACAACGAAAAGGCAGCACATTTGGAAGCACCGACAACGAAACGGCAGCACATTTGGAAGCACCGACAACGAAACGGCAGCACATTTGGAAGCAGCGACAACGAAACGGCAGCACATTTGGAAGCACCGACAACGAAACGGCAGCACATTTGGAAGCACCGACAACGAAACGGCAGCACATTTGGAAGCACCGACAACGAAACGGCAGCACATTTGGAAGCACCGACAACGAAACGGCAGCACATTTGGAAGCACCGACAACGAAAAGGCAGCACATTTGGAAGCACCGACAACGAAAAGGCAGCACATTTGGAAGCACCGACAACGAAAAGGCAGCACATTTGGAAGCACCGGCAACGAAAAGGCAGCACATTTGGAAGCACCGACAACGAAAAGGCAGCGCATTTGGAAGCACCGACAACGAAAAGGCAGCACCATCATCAAAAAGGCCGCACATTTGTCATTGGCTCCAATATTCATTGGCTCCAATATTAATTGGCTCCATTATTCATTGATTCCATCAGTCTATTGATTCCATCAGTCTAGTGACTCCATCTGTCATTGGCTCCTACAGTCATTGGCTCCAACAACTGTCTTTTGTCTCACCAACTCCAAATATATATATTTGGCTAGAATTCTACGAGTCTAAGAGACTATGAGACCACATGGCTACGAGTCTAAAATGATCTAGCTGGTTACGAGTTATACATGGCTTGCGAGGCTACAGAGCTACGAAGTTTCTAGTACACAGGTTTACATGACTGCGAGGATACAGGACTACAAGTCTGCAAGAGTACTTGACTACGAAGGTACTCGTCTACATGACTCCAATTACCGCATCTGTCTTCGACGGAATTTTCTCTTTTGCTGCAACTGCTCCATCAGCATTATGTTATAAGATTACAAGGCCTCTTGCTTACGTAGCTTCAAGTCTACAAGCCTCCAATGCATCATGACTGCGAGACTACGATCAATGAGGTTACGAGTCTACGCGATTGCGAGTCTTCTAGGTTACATGATCGCGAGGCTATAGGACTACGAAGCTTCTAGAACGAATGGTTACGAGACTGCGAGGCTACAATTCTACGAGGTCCCAAGACATCCAGGCTACGCGACTACGAGCCATGAGGTTACGAGACTACGTGACTACAAATCTTCAAGTTTACGAGACTGCGAGGCTACAGAGCTACGAAGCCTCTAGTACACAGGTTTACGTGACTGCGAGGATACAGGACTACGCGACTTCGATCCATAAGGTTACGAGATTACGTGACTACGAATCTTCATGTTTACGAGACTGCGAGGCTACAGAGCTACGAAGCCTCTAGAAAACGAGTTTACGTGACTGCGTGGATACAGGAATACAAGTCTGCATGAGTTCTTGACTTCGAAGCTACTCGTCTACAAGGCTCCAATTGACACATCTGTCTTCGATGGAATTTTCTCTTTTGCTACATCTACACCATCAGCATTATGTTATAAGATTACAAAGCTACTTGCTTACGTAGCTTCAAGTCTACGAGGCTCCAATACATCATGACTACGAGACTACGAGCCATGAGGTTACGAGACTATGCGATTGCAAGTCTTCAAGGTTACGTCATCGCGAGGCTATAGGACTACGAAGCTTCCAGAACGCATGGTTACGAGAATGCATGACTAATTGGCCGCATGGCTACGAAACTTTATGTCTCTAACTGACTACAATAGCACTATTCAGTGGTGAGAGTTAATTTATTTCATGCAAAGGTACTTGCTGCAAGCAGTTCCACTTTTCAACATCAGATGACGTCACGTTTTGCTTGCAGGTAAAATAATATTTATTTATTTTATGCGGGATGCGGGTTGTTCACTATCGATCGCATAAGAAGAATGGCATCGATAGTCTTCAAGGAGAAGGAAGTTCGTCCTTCCTGCTAGTGCTTCTCAGATTTCTCACGGTCCGCCATCTTGGATTGCGACGTCACGGCTGCCATCTTAGATGGGTGTGACTTTGACCTTTGACCGAAACCGCAGGAATGATCACAAGCACACGGATTAACCATCAAAATATATATAAGAATTATCAGGAGCACACGGAGAAAACCATCATAATATTGGCAAGAATAATCAGGAGCACACGGAGAAAAACGACACATGTTTTCTTTGATATCATAAAATTACAGAAAAAAAATATTTAGAAATAAAAAAAATTAATAAAAAAATTAAAAATAAAAACAAAAAATACATAAAATTCTGGCTTGTACTAGAACTCTATCTTTGCTCAGCAATGATAAGTTTACAAGCTAGCAGAATCTATTTATGTATTTTTTGTTTTTATTTTTAATTTTTTTATTAATTTTTTTTTATTTCTAAATATTTTTTTTTCTGTAATTTTATGATATCAAAGAAAACATGTGTCGTTTTTCTCCGTGTGCTCCTGATTATTCTTGCCAATATTATGATGGTTTTCTCCGTGTGCTCCTGATAATTCTTATATATATTTTGATGGTTAATCCGTGTGCTTGTGATCATTCCTGCGGTTTCGGTCAAAGGTCAAAGTCACACCCATCTAAGATGGCAGCCGTGACGTCGCAATCCAAGATGGCGGACCGTGAGAAATCTGAGAAGCACTAGCAGGAAGGACGAACTTCCTTCTCCTTGAAGACTATCGATGCCATTCTTCTTATGCGATCGATAGTGAACAACCCTCATCCCGCATAAAATAAATAAATATTATTTTACCTGCAAGCAAAACGTGACGTCATCTGATGTTGAAAAGTGGAACTGCTTGCAGCAAGTACCTTTGCATGAAATAAATTAACTCTCACCACTGAATAGTGCTATTGTAGTCAGTTAGAGACATAAAGTTTCGTAGCCATGCGGCCAATTAGTCATGCATTCTCGTAACCATGCGTTCTGGAAGCTTCGTAGTCCTATAGCCTCGCGATGACGTAACCTTGAAGACTTGCAATCGCATAGTCTCGTAACCTCATGGCTCGTAGTCTCGTAGTCATGATGTATTGGAGCCTCGTAGACTTGAAGCTACGTAAGCAAGTAGCTTTGTAATCTTATAACATAATGCTGATGGTGTAGATGTAGCAAAAGAGAAAATTCCATCGAAGACAGATGTGTCAATTGGAGCCTTGTAAACGAGTAGCTTCGTAGTCAAGAACTCATGCATACTTGTATTCCTGTATCCACGCAGTCACGTAAACTCGTTTTCTAGAGGCTTCGTAGCTCTGTAGCCTCGCAGTCTCGTAAACATGAAGATTCGTAGTCACGTAATCTCGTAACCTTATGGCTCGAAGTCGCGTAGTCCTGTATCCTCGCAGTCACGTAAACCTGTGTATTAGAGGCTTCGTAGCTCTGTAGCCTCGCAGTCTCGTAAACTTGAAGATTTGTAGTCACGTAGTCTCGTAACCTCATGGCTCGTAGTCGCGTAGCCTGGATGTCTTGGGACCTCGTAGAATTGTAGCCTCGCAGTCTCGTAACCATTCGTTCTAGAAGCTTCGTAGTCCTATAGCCTCGCGATCATGTAACCTAGAAGACTCGCAATCGCGTAGACTCGTAACCTCATTGATCGTAGTCTCGCAGTCATGATGCATTGGAGGCTTGTAGACTTGAAGCTACGTAAGCAAGAGGACTTGTAATCTTATAACATAATGCTGATGGAGCAGTTGGAGCAAAACAGAAAATTCCGTCGAAGACAGATGCGGTAACTGGAGTCATGTAGACGAGTACCTTCGTAGTCAAGTACTCTTGCAGACTTGTAGTCCTGTATCCTCGCAGTCATGTAAACCTGTGTACTAGAAACTTCGTAGCTCTGTAGCCTCGCAAGCCATGTATAACTCGTAACCAGCTAGATCATTTTAGACTCGTAGCCATGTGGTCTCATAGTCTCTTAGACTCGTAGAATTCTAGCCAAATATATATATTTGGAGTTGGTGAGACAAAAGACAGTTGTTGGAGCCAATGACTGTAGGAGCCAATGACAGATGGAGTCACTAGACTGATGGAATCAATAGACTGATGGAATCAATGAATAATGGAGCCAATGAATATTGGAGCCAATGAATATTGGAGCCAATGAATATTGGAGCCAATGACAAATGTGCGGCCTTTTTGATGATGGTGCTGCTTTTTCGTTGTCGGTGCTTCCAAATGCGCTGCCTTTTCGTTGTCGGTGCTTCCAAATGTGCTGCCTTTTCGTTGCCGGTGCTTCCAAATGTGCTGCCGTTTCGTTGTCGGTGCTTCCAAATGTGCTGCCTTTTCGTTGTCGGTGCTTCCAAATGTGCTGCCTTTTCGTTGTCGGTGCTTCCAAATGTGCTGCCTTTTCGTTGTCGGTGCTTCCAAATGTGCTGCCGTTTCGTTGTCGGTGCTTCCAAATGTGCTGCCGTTTCGTTGTCGGTGCTTCCAAATGTGCTGCCGTTTCGTTGTCGGTGCTTCTAAATGTGCTGCCGTTTCGTTGTCGGTGCTTCCAAATGTGCTGCCGTTTCGTTGTCGGTGCTTCCAAATGTGCTGCCGTTTCGTTGTCGGTGCTTCCAAATGTGCTGCCGTTTCGTTGTCGGTGCTTCCAAATGTGCTGCCTTTTCGTTGTCGGTGCTTCCAAATGTGCTGCCGTTTCGTTGTCGGTGCTTCCAAATGTGCTGCCTTTTCGTTGTCGGTGCTTCCAAATGTGCTGCCATTTCGTTGTCGGTGCTTCCAAATGTGCTGCCTTTTCGTTGTCGGTGCTTCCAAATGTGCTGCCTTTTCGTTGTCGGTGCTTCCAAATGTGCTGCCTTTTCGTTGTCGGTGCTTCCAAATGTGCTGCCTTTTCGTTGGTGGTGCTGTCTTTTCGTTGTTGGTGCTTCCTTTTTTGTTGATTGCGCGTAGTACAAAATGTAGTGATTGAATATTTACTAGTTTATCACCTCTTGGTGTTACTAAAATATTTTACAAGGTTACTTGGTCCTTTAGAATGTATAAAAATGTCACGATGGATTACGAAGGTCATGTGGTCCTGAAATGACTAGGCTATACGTCTGATAATGACATGACTCGGTCTCATGGACTGAAGGCAATTTATCTATATGTGTGGCTTTGTACATGAACGGCTTATATGTTATTCAGATTATTGAAAAATTGGACTTTCATAATAGGCTAATTGGCACTGATTTAATTCGTTGGTCCGGTATATTGACTTGAGTTGATTTTCGTAGAGTGAATGATTAATAAACTCCGCGAAAGGTAATGGAAAACAGAACCTAACATTTATTTAATAATTAGTTACAACTGTCTCTGGTCAAGAATCGAACCGTGGACAGGGATCCATCGATTCGATTTGTAAGTTAATGAGTGATTTTTTTGATGAATTTTGGATTTTTTCCCGCTTTTCTAGCTACATTATTACATGATTTCAAGATGGCGTCCGAATTTCAAGATGGCGGGGGGCACCTCGGTAATAAATGATTACTGCACTGTAGCAGGTTAAAATAAAATTAACCAGATGTAAATGTACTCTATAATATGAGTACACACACAAGATGACGTACTCCAGCAGTTGGTCGCTCCTGGTAGCATGTACTGAACATTAAATGTCGGGTCCATGATGGTCGACAAGGACAAAGTAAAATTTCAAGGTCAAAGTCAAATTTAAAGGTCAAGGTCAAGGTCAAATTTCAAGGTCAAGGTCAAATTTCAAGGTCAAGGTCAAATTTCAAGGTCAATGTCAAATTTCAAGGTCAAGGTCAAATTTCAAGGTCAAGGTCAAATTTCAAGGTCAAGGCCAAAGGCTAAGGTCAAGGTCAAATTTCAAGGTCAATGTTCAATGTCAACAGTTGAGGACAAAAGTATGGTGACCAGATAATTATACTACATGGGATCGGCACACTCTAGCAGATGAAAAACAAGATGGTGGTCTCCAGCGGATATAGACAAGATGGCGGACATGATGTCATACCTGTTGATGATATATACCTTGGTACTGCTGGTGGTAGATCAGTCTAGGTAGCTTTCATGGAGGAAGGATCGACCGTTTACTCTCGCCGGGAATCGAACCAAGGACGTACATCGATATAATCAAACATTATGTTTATTGTCAATTTATTTAATAAATTTTG
Organism: Bacillus rossius redtenbacheri; assembly: GCF_032445375.1. Taxonomy (NCBI): domain Eukaryota; kingdom Metazoa; phylum Arthropoda; class Insecta; order Phasmatodea; family Bacillidae; genus Bacillus; species Bacillus rossius. The sequence goes on along the minus strand of NC_086330.1, from coordinate 180,809,325 downwards.
AACTTTTTCCCGCATCTCTAGCATAAAAATTACGGATTTTCAAGATGGCGGCCAAATGACAAGATGGTGGGTCTGTCTCGAACAGGTGGTGCTATTATTACTTTAAATTAAAAAAAATTACAAGTCCAAACATGCATGTTATTTTTATATATACCTTATTTAATCTTCGGTCTGGTAAATGTCTCGATGGCTGAGCGGTTAAAGGCGTATGTTTTCCAACCTAGAGATCAGAGCTGCGATGGTTCGAATCACAGCGTTTCCAATATATTTTTCATAAAAAATAAAATTTAAAATGTCGATAAGGTTCTTAATAACTATGGTAGGTAATGGAACATCGACCTTATGTGATGAGACAGAGCGACGCTGGCGCTCTCTAGGAACAAACGACAGAAACAAAGTCGACGGTATCCAAGATGGCGGCCTGCGGCGGAACAAAAAAAATCAAGAGCGATGCTGGCGCTATCTAGGAACAAACAACAGAAACAAAATCGACGGTATCCAAGATGGCAGCCTCCAGTGGAACAGAAAAAAATCAAGAGCGACGCTGGCGCTATCTAGGAACAAACAACAGAAACAAAGTCGACGGTATCCAAGATGGCGGCCTGCAGCGGAACAGAAAAAAATCAATATGGCTACAGAGACGAACATTTCATCATGAGTGGGGCGCTCGATTTACAGATGGCGGATCCAAGATGGCTGCAGTGATCTGCTTGTCCCGTTACGTTATGTCCCGTTACGTTACGTCCCGTTACGCTCATCCAAGATGGCCGCCGTGACGTCATAATTCAAAATGGCGGATAACACAATGCCGGAATTTTCTAGAAAACGAAATGACGTCATCCAAAATGGCGGATCCAAGATGGCGGATACAAGATGGCCGCCGTGATCTACTTGTCCCGTTACGTTGTGTTCCGTTACACTGTGTCCCGTTACACTGTGTCCCGTTACGCTGTGTCCCGTTACGCTTATCCAAGATGGCCGCCGTGACGTCAGAATCCAAGATGGCCGCCGTGACGTCACAATCCAAGATGGCGGACGCCGACAATCTTCAATCCACAGCCAGAAGCCAGATCTCGGAGCCCCTATTACATACTACTCTTAAAATCTATGTTACATAGGTATGTTGAGTGTAATGTTTTACATGTAGTTGCGTGTTCCACATTATGGTACCTACGAATCCAAAAGACTTATGTTTTCCCCTGGTGAATCGATCACTGAATAGCTGGAATAGTTAAAAAGAAGTGTGCTAATCGAAGAGCGACTTTTGTAAAAACGTTTCAGAAAGACTCGTCGCTGACAGCTCAACGCAGTTAACCGCGCGAAACAAGGTGTCTAGAGTAAGAAGAGATTTCACTGTCAAAATAAACATAATTACTTTTTATTTTAATTTTATTAGAGACTGAAGGTGGTTTTTGTTGATGGTCTAAAATAATATTATATTGTTGTTTCACAATACCTAACCATCTTTGGCTCCTTAAATCGCGATATTAATTTACATAAATTCCCATATAGTGCAATACAAGCAAATTGACTTTATTTAATGTGGTACCTATAAATAAAGCAAGTACACAAACATGAATGTACCATTATATATTGTATTCAAAAAAAATCAACTGTTGCATTCAAACACACATGAGCACAATGTTTATATTTAAAAATAAACGTATATTGATGTCTCCGATTCGTTTAGATTTGAGGCGCGAAACATTATTTTAAATACATCAGTCAGGCATATGCAAACAATAACAATCTTTAAAAAAGAAAGAAAAAGACTCCTAACTGAAGGTGTAACAATTGTTGATTCGCACCTATATTAAAAAAAACAAACAATATTTCTAAAATTGGTTTTTCAACACTACAATTTTGTACGAGTAAAATAGTCATATTTAGAAAGTAAAATTACAGTTTCTTCACATTTTTTTTTTTTTTGTAATTTGGCTCTGAATGTGAATGACATCCTGATGTTGGTACAGACGTATCTTCAGTGTACGGTGAGCGCATCGTAGGCCCTGTTTAGTGACAGCCCCCTGGAACGAACCTCCGGACGTTTTCCTGTGGCGCGATGGTGGTGTTGGTCAAGGTTACTAGAGAGAGGGGTGTTGGTTGAGTATCGGTGGATGGGGGGGGGGGGGGTGACATCAGGAGTTCCCCGAGCGGGAATAACCACGCTGTTTTGCCAAGGCTAACGAGCGGACCCGGCACAAGACCCGCGCACATTGATTTGTGAAAACGCCCGATCCCGAGAGCCGCGCTGTTGGAGTTTTGTAGATGGGCGGGCCGGGAAGGGAGGGGGCAGCAGTGATGGGTTCAGGCGAGAATAGGAGGTCCATATGCGCGCTGGCCTGTTTGGCGCAGTGGAAGGCTTCCCTCGGCTTAGGTAACCGGCACCGAAGACACGCGTTGTCGAGTCATGAAGGTATTATTCTGTGGAGTGGACCAAGGAGTATAGAAGCAAACAGAGATTTCACTCCCAGGTTAAACATAATTCCTCATTTTTCTCTGAAATCTGTGATTAATGGTTCTCATACAACGAACCACACACTCATTAAACTAAAGAAATTTAGTTTTGTTCGGAATAATTTTTTTAGTAGGCCCTATTCTTCGGGTTCATGATCTAGGACTCTTTAAACCATTTATACAGTTTAATAATACATCATTGTATTTCATGAAATAAAATTAAGGATTTTTGTAAGTTTATAGTATAGATGGAAGGTGGTATTTGTGTTAGGTCAACCCAGTTGTTTCAAAATACTTAACCATCTTTGTCTCGTAAAATCACGTTATTAATTTACATAAATGCCCATCTACTGCAGTGCACACAAATTGATTTCTTGAAGTGGTAGCTACAAACACCGCAAATAATAAAATAGGAATGTGCTATTAACTAGTGCCTTTAAGATCAACTGATACATTCAAATACATATATGGGCACACAAAAATTAATATAATTGTTGGTATTCAATCATAAACGTTTACCGACATTTACAAATCCCTTTATATTTAGGCGCTACACATTATTAAATAGTTATGCAAACTATTAATATTTTTAATATGCATATTAGACAGGCGTATGCGAAACTCAAAGATCTTTTAACGAGCGCGCTTTAAAGAAACAAGGATTTCAATCTGTCAATATAACCTTTGTTAATTCGCATTTTTATTTAAAAAAAAAAATAACATTTGTTCAGTGGTTTCCTCAACACTTAAATGTTGTACAAGTCAAAATAATCATATTAAGTAAGTAAAATCACATATTGTTCACAAATCACATGATCATAAATACTTTTATTATTCAGCGCTGAATATCAATGACATTCTGATGTTGGTATAGACAGAATCCTTAGTGTACAATAAGTTTATCGTAGGCCCTATCTAGAGACAGGCCCCTGGAGTGGACATCTGTTCTAAAGTTGAAGTAACTCTGGTTAGCCAGTGGTTAGCTAAACAAGCCATAGCTGTATAAAGACATATTCTACAAGTATTTTTATAGCTTTAAAGGGGGTAGTGAGGCGGGACGATAAGCGCGACGTGCGCTGGTGCTTCTAGCGCAGTATCGCCTTTAAGCGCAAAGCTCTGAACTGACGCACAGTGTTCTCGTCGTGCATAGGACGACTATGTTATTTGAGCGATAACCAGAAAATTAAATAGAGGAAGAAGGAAGATTTTTTATGCAAGGACCTTGGGTACCTTCAAGAATCTGTACCGAACGTTTCATGTCTTAATATTATTCCGAAAACACACATTAGCAATTTTCACTCTGCTGAAGTTATCGTTTATTAACTAAATACGAAAATAGGACTTGTCATCCCACATCAGCGTGTTCTTTAATGTTTTTCGTAAACAGGCACCACTAGGATATCTTGAACATTTTTCAAATCGCGTGGTTTTTTCTGAAGCTCTGCACGCAGTATGTGAGCCCAGGTAGGTTGTTGGGAGGCCTTAATGATTAATCGTACATAACGTCATCACGAAACGTGTGTTATTACAGTACCATGTTGACAACACGTCAGTAAGGAATTGGTGGAAGATTTAATAAGTTTTAATATATTTATGTGGGAAAGAGAGCTTGAATGTTGTTCTCATTTAGAGTTAAATTATTAGCCTGTCAAAGATTGTACAACTTCATTACTTGACTTCTTAATTCCATTAAAAAAAAAATTGGTTGTCTGTAAAGTGGGTTTACGGACGATAGTTTAACGTGGCAACGTCATAACAAAACATTGATGAAATGATTGATCCAGAAGAAAAGGAAATATCATATTCGGCCTAAGACTGAGCCGTAATAGGTTTTTGCAACCAAACCATTTTGGCATTAAAAATATTATATACTTTGAGGAAGAATTTTTTTAAATTTTTTTATCTTTTGTATGATAAAATATACCTCTGCATACTTTTATGAATAAAATTGAATCATTTTTATTGAATTATCACTATTTTGTATGGATACAAAGGAGTGAAATGAAATGTACAATTTAATTAATAAATTTACTTTTATTTGCATTTATTATTCAAATATATTTATTACTTTTGAAATGTTACGTGCGCCGTATTTATTTTTACAAGTTAAAAAAAAAAAATTTCACACCTGCCGGGCTTCGAACCGACAATCTTACGATTGAAAATAGCGCCGCTGACAGTTTTTTTTAATTTATTTATTATTATTATATTTAGTTACATATAATGCACACAAAACCATTGTAAAAATAAAGTCAATAACATGTTTGACAACATACAACATGCTTTTCCTTTTCCTGTTTTCAAAAAAAAAAATAACGATTGTTTAAACAAATTTAAAAACAAATACAACAAAACTTAAATACTTTCAGTCAAAATAAATAATACAAATATAAAAAAAATTGAGTGGCAATTCATCTGAGGTCCGTAGTAAAAAGTATAAATATAAAAAGTGAAATAAATCTACAGACACATACAAATACACTTTTAGTTTTCAGTTCATTACGTGGCCAAGACAGATTTAACTTTGTCCTTTCAAAAATAATTTAAGAATGTTCCAAACCATGTTCGGAGCGTGCCTCGGCGGGCCATGTTCCACCGCTCCTGTCGCAGGACTGCACGAAGTCTCGCAGTCACCGGCCCTGTGACGTCCTTCAGTAAATGTACAGCTTGCAGGATGAACCACGCCGCCGCTCTTCTCTTCACCGACGGGAACACGAAGAAGTCTCAGTGTATGAGACGCTCGTCGCTGACGTCACCTTGAGCATCGTTGATAAGTCGTCGCACTCTTGTGCGACACCAGTGCCATATCGGCACCGCATACGTGCAGTTACTTATCCTGTGCAAGGCTGTATCAATACTACCACAGAGCGCGCATGTAGGGTCGTCTGTTAGATGTATCCTGTATTTCCGCATTGCAGTGACTGTGAAATTATTGTAGAAACTGTATGTTGCCGATCGTAAATCTGAAGAAATATTATTGTCCGCAATAATTCTCCAAGTTCGCATCCAATGGATACTTTGCGTGCGACTTACTATGACTGGTACTGTCTCCCGGGATTGTATGGTTCTGTGTTATAGATTTTTGACTGAGGCAGTTGAGTCTTCAGGCATGGCTCGTACGACAGTAGCAAGCACTTCTTGTGCTCCTCGATATATGAGCGGCAGTCGCCCTGCTTCCGCCCAGACGTTTTTCTGGAGATCCGCGTACATGTCCGTCTGTCGTAATACAGTGCCTATAGCTGTTGCGTGATAAATTGCTTCGCATTTTGCGCCATGATCGTCAAGTCCCAGCCCCCCTTGGTTCGTAGGTAGGTAGAGTTGTGGCCGGGCTAATTTAAAGATATGCGATTTCCACAGAAGATGACCGACGTACAATAGAACACGAGCATTATATTCTCTTGGTATAGGAAAAAATGTGACACATACCACATCTTTGCCAGTAAAAAAGTATTTACTAGGGATACCCGTTGCAAGATGTTCGTACGTCGATAGCTCATGCTGATTTTACTAGTGCGCAAATTATTTGTGACTACGTCCCAGTTATGTTGCACAGTACGAGCTATATCTGCCTGAAAATACACACCTAGTATTTTAATCTTATCCATGGATCGAAAAGGGCGTACATCTTCAAAAATATCGTCTGTGCCACCCAGCTGCAACACCGCCATTTTTGTAGCATTTACTCTCAAATTTGATACACGACGGCAAAGTTCTAGACAATTTGCAACTGTTTTGATTTCATCTTCTGATCGAATGATGCATGTGATATCGTCTGCATATGAATTAAGTTTAAACGACAAGTGGTTTACAGGAAAGCCTTGCAATTTGTTTTCTAGCATTCGACATAAACGTTCGATAGCAACTGTAAATAAAACCATTGCCAATGGACAACCTTGTCTGACAGAGCTCTCAATCGGTATAGGGTGTGCAAGAAAACCATTTACCATCAGCCGAGAGGATATTCCGGTGCATACAATTTTTACCCAAGTTATTGTAGTGTCTGGGAATCCAATGTGTGTCATTATTTAAAATAAATAATTGTGATCAACCCGGTCGAAAGCCTTCTCCATGTCGATGCTTAACAAGGCAGATTTATTCTGTTCTAAGGAAGAAAGTAGATGCACATCACGCAATGCAAGTACTCCATGTATAATGGTTCTTCCTGGAACCGTACATGTCTGTCCAGGACCAATTACATTACACAGTCCTAACTTTAAACGTTTTGCGCATATCCGAGCTATTATTTTATAGTCCGTACAAAGAAGCGTTATTGGCCTATAGTCTGTTGGTTTCACTGCATGTTGCTTTTTCGGAATTAGAACAATGATGCCTTATTTATGGGACTTGCAGAGCACTCCTCGTGTAAGAATGTCACGTACAACCTCACAGAAGTCGGGGCCAATAATCTCCCATAGGACCTTGTAGAACTCATAGGGTATCCCATCAATGCCTGGCGACCTTTTTGTTGGCAATTGCTGTATTATTTTCTTTATTTCTGCGTCCAATAATGTCGCCTCCATTACTTCCTTAACATCATCACTGACTTTATTTACACACTCCCGCATCACTTCCGGAATCAAATCTGGTTCTGTCTCCTATTTCTTGTACAGCTGTGAAAAGTATGGTCGTAGTACACTCACTATCTCGACCTGGTCGTGCAGTGTTATACCATCGTCGTTCATTATCCTGGTAATGGCTTTACGACGTACTTGCTGTTGCTCTTTAATAATGGAAAATAAGCTGATTTTTTCAGCGTCAAAAAGGCTCTTATTATGTAATAGTATGTGACGTTTTTGCATTTTTTGGGTGTATAAATCTAACAGTTTTTGTTTGGTGGCGCGTATATTGTGCATTACATTTTCCCCTCTGTTTGCGTGTTGCTGTAATTCGTGCAGCATGGATTCGTAAAAGTTGCAAGTCCCCCGTCGTTCCTCTGCCAGTCGATATGCATGCCGTTTGAAAAGCCTCATGACGTTCGGTTTTACACACTTCTCACACCAAATAGCGACCGAAGGAAACAGTGGTTTACGTCCTCGCCATCGTTGCCATTGTTCTGTGAAGTCAGCTGTCACTTCTGTATCTTGTAGCAGTTCCGTGTTTAGACGCCACGTGCCTCGCCCATACTGTGTAATCTCGGCAAATTTTTCATATGTGCAAATCACCGCACAATAGTCACTGCTTGCTACTGGTAGTACCTCGTATCGATGCACTTTATTTAAATGTCGTGTTTTGATGTAAAATCTGTCAATCCGTGATCGGGTATGAGTCGTAAAAAACGTAAATTGTCTGTTTATCCTGCCGGCAGTTACATCGCTCATTTCCAGGCGAGTTATCAATGTAGAGAGGGCTGCGTTTGTGGGATACATGCCACCCTGGTGGTCATCTGCTTGAGTGATGCAATTGAAATCGCCACCAAAAACTACCTGGTTGCAAGCAGTGTTAAATAAAGGTACCAAATCTACTTCGAAAAAAGTTTTTCGTTCCCGTCTCGCCTGAGTTCTGGAGGGCGCATAAATGTTCAGAAGCAGTACGTCGTGGATACGTCCTGCCATCACGCGGCCTGACGGATGGCAACGGAGGTCTTGAATTTCCAGTCCAGCGCGGGTTATTATCGCTGTTCCCCGTCCCCGATCGCCAACATTGGTATACACATTGAAACATTGGAAGCCGCAAAAATCTTGTGTCACAACTTCTTGTAAAAACGCAATATCGACTGCCTGGGTGCGAAGAAATGCTTCGAGAGCCGATATTCGTGCAGGAACTGAGCCCGCACAAATGTTTAACGTCACTATGGTGAGAACTGTAATCATTAATAAAGGAAAGCTACACTAAACCGCAACCACACGCAAACAATAGCTCGCCTGACACACTTGAGGAAAGAGTTGTATCGTTTTGTTTACATTCGCAATGCCTGTCAGTCGTTTCAGTCCGCTGGACAATTTACCGTACAATCTTGTCATTGTGAACTACGAATTTTTTCAATAACTGATTTGGCAAGTTCTAAGGATTCTCGTCGGTCAGTTTACTCGGGTTGTTCTGATTTGGAGAGCGCCATTGATTTCCTTGCTGGGCTTTTACTTCCGGTACGTCTGTCTCGTTCGTGCGGTCTTTTATTCCGCGCGCTATTTTTTGTCACTTTGTGTGTGTCCGTGTCTACATTTTCACTTGCCACCATGTCATCCGCCCACAAACCAGGTTGCAATACGTGTTCCATTTGTGAACCACCCTGTGTGTGATCTAAGTTTTCGTTACGCGTAGAGTGTTGGCCACTTGTTTCTCCCGCCTTCGCCTGACGCGCATTGGTCAAATGCGATTGTAGGTTGACAGCTCGCTCTTTAACTGTTTCCGCAGCCGGCGTCTGCACCGGTGGTTCCCGGTCACGCGAGTGTAACGGAGGAAAATCCTCGTCCCCAGAAGACATGACAGTCGCAGTTGCCCGATTACGTGAGCTGTCTTCAGCCGTGTTCAGAGCGCCCCACCGGCGCGTGGCACGCGCGTCTCTCTCCTGGAGGCTCGGGCAAGCAATGCGCTCGTGCGCAGTGGACTGGCAGTAGCTACATGTTCGCGGCTATCCCGGGTATATAACTACACCCCGATACCCGTCAATAGTCACATAGGACGGAATGTCTTTTTTAATTTCCATTTTCGCAAGACGAACTCCCGTTTTTACTTGATACTTGTATTTCGTGCCCCAAACCTCGTCTTGCAAAGTTACGACACGGCGGTATCCTATTAGTTCTGTACGAATTTTGTGATTTTCTATTTCTAGAGGCAGGTTCAGGATTCTTACCATTTTTAAGTTTTCAATGGCGTGTTCAATGTTGACGCTGATCCGTTCTTGATCGGCAGTGACGAATGAGGACAGTCCGTTGGTGCGACGCAAAATGGCTTCACATGGTCCAGACGAAACGAATTTCAAAAATATACAGTTTTGGTGACCGTCAAGCTGTAACGCCTCGATTTGGTCTTCCGTTACATTCAAAACTGTATCTAACCACTCGTGGATTTCAAGGGCAGATGGCCGTTTAGCAAAAACTATACGCAACGTATTTACTCGAAGGTTGGACATGTTTACTTTACACTATATGCGACACAATCAAAAACTGGCGTCTCACTTCAGAGACGTTACCCCGTTTGTCACGTGAGTGACCCGCGCCACGCTCAGAACACGATGTGCACTCGGCGGCGACCCGCACGGAACTATCGCTCAGCCACGAGGCCGTATTTGACAATATATTGATAGTTTCAGATGTTATATATACCTTTATAAAAAATTTGTTCACGGTAGGGGAATACTATTATTTCGTTTTAATAACTCGATTTTATAACAAATACGCATCCCAAATACACCAAACTTATTTATAAGGTGTTACAATATTTTTTAAAACATTGTGCAAAAGATCCCGGTTGTAATTTGAATTATTATGTGTAACTGTATAACACCATTGTTGGTTCAAAACGTATTTGAATATTCAACATTACTTTTAAATAACCGTACCGATTGTGCTGAAAATCGGTGGACGATCGTTAAATTACATAATATTAATAATTCAAACGACGAAAATATGATTGAAAAGTCAAATCGATGGTCGTTCCAATCGAGTGGAAGAGAGATGCCACGCATGCGTACAATGAGCATGAAGAGAGATGCCATGCATGCGTACAATGAGCAAACAGGAACATCCGTAGTGGGACACTTTTTCGTGCGTGCAGCCGGCGTTCATCGATTTATTAGACGTTGTCACGCCAACATGTTATATAACTCCACTTCTCACGTATGAATTCAGCTCATAAACACATCTACCAAGACTAGGTTTTCTGTTTTGCCAAATGTCGTGAGTTCGGTTCAGTGATGAAGCAAGAATTTTTTCTTCAAAAAGTTTCGAAAATGAGCATCAGAGTGAGATTGGTGGATAGTTAGCCATGTTATATTTGTCTCCTTTTTTATGAATTGGAATAACTGTAGCAATTTTCCAGAGATCCGGGAAAATTCCGGTAAATGGACTCTTATTGAAAATATGTATCTACTATTACAGGTGTTGATATATTAGCACAGCCTTTAATAATAAAATTAGGTATATCATCACAACCGTTGATTTGCTGGATTTTAGTTTTTTTATCGCCAATAGAACCAAACTACTTGAAATTGTGAGCATAGTTAAATAATAAATTGTTTTGGGTGAAAGTTCAGTTAGTTTTAAATTATTTCTAGATTGAACAAACATATTCGAAAATTAATTACCAAATTAATTAGCAATCGTTTCAGGCTTATTAATTATAATAACATTTAATTTGATTTTAAGACTTTTTTATAATCATTTCTCATAGTTCTTACATGATTTCAAAAAGAATTAATATCTGATTTTATTTTATTATTTATGTTAGCCAACTAGCATGTTCTGTCAAATTTCAATCTATTATTAACAAGTTTGTGCTGTGTGGAAAATCTGTTGTAGGATGCAGAAGTTTTGTATTTTTAGTATATTTTATGGAGGCCATTTTTCTTTGTAATGTGTTTTATTAAAAAGAACCATATTGGATATTGACTAGTTTTACAAGTAAAAAGTGAGAGTTTCTGCTCAATACAGGTTTGTATCTGAGATGTTAAATAATTGAACATATCATTGACGTCAAGCAAGTCATACATAGGTTACAGTCAACAGCGTGTATTGCAGAATACAAGGATATAAAATCTCCCTTTGTAAAGTGACGGTAAGAAAAAGTGTTAATTTTATCTAGTAATGGATTACACTTAAATAGAGGGTCATCACTCTCAACCACTTGATGAATATATTCATTAGTAAACACAAGATCAAGGAGACTTATGTGAGATGTGGTAAAATTGATCTGATGTAAGTTTTAAAACAATTGGTGGATATTAGAAGGTATTGAACTTTTATTTATGTGTAGTAATAGTTAATGTCCTGAGCATGTCTATTATTCCAGTTAATTCCCGGAAAATTTCAGTCTCAAACAATTATTATTTTATTCAAATGAAAAGATAATTTTGATTCCAGTAAAAGAAAATATGTTTTAAATATCATCGGGTTTTATATTAAGGGGTAAATAAATATTGCCAATTAAAATATGGTTACTAGACGGTAAAAAAATACCAACACATATAGAGATTTTATCATTAATTAAATCATATTTTAGTGACGTTTTCGGAAAAACGTTTTTATCTAGTGTAGTAAGGACTAGGCCACGTTTAGTTAAACCCGTGGCTCCTAAGTTGCGATCATTGCGATAAACTGTATGGTTGTTTGTAAAATAATGTGAACTTAAGGAATGTTCATTGAACCAGGCATATAATGGTATAGCTATTTGCATATAAGTAAGTTAAAAAAAGTAGATGATTTGGTTATCAGACCACGAACATTCTGGTAGTAAATATTATGTTTAAACCTACCATCAGCCATTATTTAGCCGCGAGTCTTTTCAGCCCTCCCCCTCCCCTTTTCAACTTGATAGACATAGCAGGAAGCTCCTTGCTATAGCCCGTCCCACTCTTAGATTGCAGTACACGGCTTATGGCGCGCGCTGTTGCCAAATATCTAACACATTACGAATTTCAGGAGATGCGTGTCTTTTTAATTCGGACGAACAAGAAGCATTTTAAGAAATCATATTGTAATTTATAATATTTTATACTATTACACATACAAATTTGTAATAATGCCACTTTCATGTAAATTTCAAATAAAAACTACCTATTGTAGACGAAAATTTCTTATAGTTTTCTTTTATGTTCTAAAAATCCCATATATATATATCACATTTTCATGGGCCCGATAAATGCCGTATTTTTGGACAAGTCATGTCCAAAATGATAAATAAAATACGGTAATGGAAATTCTCGGTCGAGTAAGTTATGGGAAAAATCCGAACAATTGGTTCGAAATGGGGAAGATTTTTTGAAAAACAGAAAAATCGCAACAACTCCCATAATATGAATAATATCGAATCCGTTTTAACGTATGATAACTCGGATAACCTAATGCCGAAAAATGTTTTCTAAATACATTTTTGATACGACCAGCCATAACTGCATGGGTTCAAAAAATATTTTCACCGGACAAAAAAAAACGCAACTGCCTTAGTAGACACCTTATCAAATCTGTTTAAATTGTTTGTAAATATCATAATTATTTTCCAAAACTTTGTCTAAAACAATCTTTGATAAGATGCTTGGTGTTGAGGAATGAAAAATAATTCAAAATTTTGTACCATGATCGCTATTAAATTCCTTCGTATTTATTTCATACATTTTACATATTATGTTCAAGAATCGATTAAAATATTTTTGTTGACTAAGGAAGCCATGTATTTGAAATTGCTTGTAGGACAGAACCCCACTTATCTAAACACACGACCCTGTTTCCTCTTACGACGGCAGCGCGCGCTCTTGTACTGATAAGACACAGCTTTAACAGCTATTTACACGGAAACTGTAGAAGCAATTGAGATGGAGCTGCTTTTAAAAACTAATTCAATTCATTGTGAACATTTTTCACGCTTTCGTCCCCCATCTATCTTTAATAGAAAAAAATTTTTCCGCTGGTCAACTTTTTGATGTGTCTGTTTGTGAGAAAATGCATTTCAATATATTAAAAAATATATTTAAGTGAAAACTGTACAGTTTTTGTCGTAACATTTGTTCGGTGGCGTCCTAAGGCATTAATTTATTAATAAAAAAAATCTGAATGAAATACACATGTAGGTTTTTTTTTTTTAATGTGAAACATATCGGAATACTTCAAAACAGTTCGCAGCGA